>NC_067168.1:16244841-16405465 GCF_903995435.1 Acomys russatus
AATCTTCATATCCATAATAATCTGGAGGATATCCATAGCCACCTCTACCTCCACGCCCTCGACCTCTTGTTGGTGGGGGCATATGAGGTGGACCATAATAGTAGTAATCATCATACCTATTAAAAAAGAGACAAAAATTAGAGTTTAAATCAAATTAGTGACTTAGCATGTAGGTATTTATTTGTAGCAATCAGTGTCTGTTTTACAACTATTACAGAATTATTTGCAGTTCTTAGCAGTAATAATTAAGCGGACCAGGAATATTAACAGGCATCCCAAGAATTCACACATCTCTAGTTATGAACCTTACTTATCCTTCATGATTTTAAAAGTATATAAAATTCTGTAACAATTTTATCAAACTGGTTAGGCTCTCAAATTTTTCACTCTAAATTACACCTCCTATACTAGTATAATTCTAATACACAAAGACCATCTATTATAAAATAAAATAGAAATGCCAAGACAAGCAAACAGACAAAATTTCTTCAACAAAATAGCTTAAGACATTGTAAATTTTCTTGCTCTTAAAGTAAATCGTGTGAACCTTCAGTAACTTAGAAAGCAAAGTTTGCTCCTTTAACCCTAACAAATAGTGTGACCAGCTCTGTAGAATAAAAATAGTATTATACCAAACCCCACGGTAACAGAAATGTTATCAGAAGTGTATCCTAAAACAGGAAAAAAACCCAAAGCTCTCTACGCTGTTTTCTGATATTTTACTTTGTACACTAAGCACAAGAAATGGTAAATTTTAAGTTTACCAGTATTCTTTACTAAAAGTAAAGATCCTATTGAAAATGGTGTGGTGCCCTTCCAATTAAGTTTGGCTTGTAACCAAAATCAGTACTGTTTACCACCTTATCCAATACAACTGGATATTTCATGATGAAGGCAAAGGGCTCTCAGCAATGAAAGCATACAATCAATAAAAAGCAATCAAAAAAAATAATAATAACACATGTTGGAACTAGAGAGATGGGTCAGAAGTGAAAGGTATTTGCTGTTTTTGCAGAGGACCTGGCAGGGATCTCAGGAAAGACATGGCAGCTCACAACTGGCTCTAAGTCCAGTTCTAGAGGACACAACCCAAGTTTTTCTGGCCCCCACAGGCCCTTGTATGCCTATGCTGTACATAGACTGAGATATAAATAAAAAGTAATATCCTGAGTGTGGTGGCATATGCCTTTATTCCCAGCACTTGGGAGGCAGAGGCAGGTGGGATTTTTATGAGTTAAGAGGCCAACCAGCCTACAAAGATTATCTACAAAGAGTCCAGGACAGTCAGGGCTCTGTTTAACAGAGAAGCCCTGTCTCGAGAAACCAAAAAAGTAAAATCCATCACATATTAAAGCGCTTTAATAATCTAATTCATTATAACACTAGAGTGTTTTTATCAATAATACTGTTAATTAAAATTTAGAGGCATGGGCTGGAGAGATGGCTCAGAGGTTAAGAGCAATGGCTGCTCTTCCTAAAGGTCCTGAGTTCAATTCCCTGCAACCACATGATGGCTCTCATCTATAATGAGATCTGGTGCCCTCCTCTGGCCTGCAGGTGTTCATGCAGGCAAAACACAGTAAACATTAAGTAAACAAACAAAGCTTTAAAAAAAAAAAAAAAAAAAAAAAACTTAGAGGCATTACTTTCCCAAAAAAATACATAAAACAAGTTTTCCTTGTAAAGTAACTTATTTATTTGGAGAAATGAATGGACCAAGAATGCCACAACTCACATGCTAGAACTTTTGAAACATGGTTCTGATCCTCTCCTTCCACCAAATGGATTCCAGGGATAAATTTTGGGTTGTCAAACTCAGCAACAAACACCTTACTTCCTAGGTCATATCATCAACTCCCTTTTTGCAATCAATTATAAAGGCAAAGCTTTTTCCTATGCCAACAATGGACAAAGTAAAACAACTACTATAGTAAAATAGGTTTCCAGACTTTTTTTGGGGGGGGGGGTTGGAGTAGAGAAAGGCTTTTTCTGTGTAGTCCTGGCTGTCCTGGAACTCACTTTGTAGACCAGGCTGCTCTGAAACTCACAAAAGATCTGCCTGCTTCTGCCTATGGAGTGCTAGGAATAAAAGTGTATATACCACTACTGCCTGGCTTGACAGAGCATGATTTTTATTCTGGCATAATGGTTAGTAAATTATCTGACTTAAAAAAACACAAGTCAAGCACTAATCTATGCAATGATTCTCACCAGAGATAATGGTTCTGTTCCCACTCCAACCAATGGTACATGTGGTAGTGTCTAGGACTATAACTGTGCTACTGCTATCTAGAAAAGGCCAAAACCTCAGTAACAAAAAGACAGAGAAGCCACAGAATGAATGGTTAGCACAGAAATTATGGGACCAGAAACACTGCCTTAGTTTCATGGCACCTTTACACTACTGTATGACTGGTCTTAGGCAAGTTAATTTCTATGCTTTCTCATCTCAAATTCAAGAGATGTCATGTGGATTTACAGGTGCATATTACTGCTTTTATCAAGTCACAAATGTAACTTCTCTAATCCCAATCTAAGATCATTTCTTACACTTATATTCTGATGCCACTTTAATTCTGACAGTATATTCAAACATATATTCAAGTGGATATATATCACTATTTATCTTTCTTCTCTTTTACTCCCACCACTAAAATTTCTTTAGGCCTTCAGCAAGTATGAATCACAATAACTGTTAAACAAGGTATGTTCAAAATTCAGTCTGATCCCAACTTAGCACCTAAGAGATTAAGATCCAGAACATGCCATTCTCTTAACTGGACATTTAACTTACTATGTAAACTAGAATGTGGTCACTTCTTGAGTTATATGTAGAAGATTCTTTTCTTTTGCAACCCACAGAAACTATCTTTGGGTACTATTAAGTCTTGTTTTTTATATTAAACAATTACCTATATTTCTCTCTAATACTTTGTGAAGTGTTATCTTCAACTCTTAGTCTTAGCAAAGTTTCCCTATCCTTGTAACAACCTGCATTTGTATGCACATCATGGGTGTGAATGGCCCAGTATGCACATCAAAACCAAAAGCTAACTTTTTGTACTCTCCTTCTATGAAGGCTCCTGGAGATTGAATCAAATCTCCAGGCTTGATGATTAACACTGAGCCATCTCATGAGCCATTTCCTACTTTTCTTTCCTTTTTCCGTTCTTTTTTTTTCCCCCCCTTAATAAAAAGAGATTTCTGAGCTGTAGAGACGGCTTAGCACTAGCTGTTCTTCCAGAGGACTTGGTTTCAATTCCCAGCACCCCCATGACTGGTCACAAGTGAGGACTTGGCACCCTCAAACGGGCATACAAACATTAATTTAGCAGGCAAAACATTAATGCACATAAAAATAATTTAAAAGATTTTTGGCTGGATATAATGAGTGATGAAGTATTGTTTAATGAATCTCTGTATCTCTCTCTTTGGTACAAAGCTAGCAATCTAATGAAAGATTTAATATTCTATACCTCACCAAAAAGAAACTCAATTAGTCATGGTGGAATACACTTTTAGTCTCAGCACTTGAGAGATAGGCAGGTGGCAGGTGTATCTCTGTGAGTCCAAGGCCAGCCTGTTCTACAAAGTTCCAGACCAGCCACAGCTACACAGTGAGAGCCAGCCTCAAAACAACCACAACCCAACATCAACAAGGTTGTGGGCTTCCACCATCTTTTTACCAAAAATATTGTCATATAGATCACTAACTTGTATTATACTTTCAGGTGAATATTATACAGCAACATTATAGTAACTGACTTCCCTTTGCTCAAATATCGGCTGCTATGGAATTATCACAAATATGGTCAGCGGCAAGACAGTAGTGAACATTTATTTAGATCCTTGGCATTTCTCTGTTACCCAAAGTTCTCCATTCAAGTTGTAATTAAAAGGTAGTTACTTCATAGATTTGACGTTTCAGTAACATATGAAAATTATATGTATGTAATTTTCTTTAAAGTATACAAATTTTACTCACATTTGATTCTTTGCTGCTTGCCTCTGAGCTTTTCTTTCTTTCCTCTTCTGATCTGGTGGCTTAGCAAAAACAATCTCAATATTTTCTCCCTCCAAGTCTTTACCATTCATTTCTTCCATAGCCTTTAAAAAGACAATGATCAATGTGAAAGGAGGCCTTTCAAAATAACTATAATGTAAATCTTAAAAACTATTTACCATTATCTGTGAACATAGTCAATTAGATAAAAGATAGTTGGGCATTATTTAAAGATCTTCCTCTGTTTTTATTTTTAAAATTAGGTGAAACCAAAAAAGGTTTACTTGAATCAATTTTTTGAGATAGGGGTTCCTTTGAGTAGCCTTTGGCTATATTGGAACTTGCTATGTATATGCAGACCAAGCTCAGAGATCCCTGTGCCTCTGCCTCCCAAGTGCTGGCATTAAAGGCATGCACCACCATCACCCAGCTTGAATGGATTTCATATTCTGAACTTTGCCCCTAGCTTATAAAGCATACAGATTTTAAAACTAAAATGTTGGTTTAATTTAGATGTCTACAGAATTTCTACCATTTATTTACCTTGACAGCACCATCTCGTTCATCAAAATGAATGAAAGCATAATCTTTTAGCTTCTTCACTCGTTCCAGTTTCCCAAACTGACTAAATGACTTTTCTAAAATTTCTTCAGTTACGGTGTTTGCAAGGTTGCGTACAAACAGCACTTTTACCTAAAATTTAAGAAAGAAAACAAAAAAGGTCCCTAAGTAGTTCCAGTTCAATTTCCAAAAGCAACCACCCCACCATATGAAGTTAATTTAAATTACAACCACTAGAGGAACATACAAATATTTTATTCAATTTTTTTTTTTTAATTTTCAAGCCCTCTGGGTAAATACCACGGAGTCAGATTATTAGTCAAGTCAAAAAATGCTAAACAGACATTACCAAAACATGGTATGTCCTTGAAAAAATGTGCTCATCAGTTAATATTAGCTAATAAACTAAAACTACATACACATTGGGACATATCAAATGTGAGAATGTAGAGCAGCAGGCAGCGTAAATGTGCAGCCCCTGTAAAAGACAGTTCCTTACAAAACTAAACATAATGAGATTTCCATTTCATTTTCCATGCACATACATTTCTTTTTTTTCCACACAGGGTTTCTCTGTGTAACCTTGGCCATCCTGGATCAGCTTTGTAAACCAGGCTGGCCTGGAACTCACGGAAGATCCACCTGCCTCTGCCTCCCGGTTGCTGGGATTAAATGTGTGCGTCACCACCCCGGTGCACACACATTTCTTAGTGTAAAACATCATTTAAAACAATGTGTATAATTCATTTGGTAAGCTTTTTCTCATGCTCCTCCAACTAACCCCACAAAATTGCTTTAATAATCATTACCTTTGCCATAACTTCAGGATCAGGATCTTCAATAGGATCAGCCCACTCAACAGTTCCAACATTTCCCCAGACTTTGACTTTACCACTCATTAACCTACGCCTTGCCTGGGCAGCTGTTTTGTGGTCTTCATATTCAAGAAAGCAAAAGCCTCTGTTTTTTTTCTTGTCGTCTGGTTGGTGGTATAAAATGACGTCTGTGAGACCCTCTGAAATTAAACAAGCATTCCAGAAAAAAAATCAGTTTATTAAGCAAAAATATTTAACAGCAAAAGCATGCAGTTTTATTAATATACTATTTGAATAAAAGTGAAAAATAATCTTTTTTTTTAAAGCTGGACACTTCTACAAAGGATGGTTATTTTATTTTGAAAAGGACCAAAAACAGATATGGCCTATAATCTCAACACTTGGGAGGTTAAGGAGGAAGGGTCATGAGCTAGAAAACCACCTGGACTCCATAATGAAAACACACTCTCAAAATAAAGACCCCAGTGACTTTCCAAATCAACCTCGCCCAGGTAATATAAGCCCAGAAAAATCCAACAAAAGCAAAGTTTTTAGCAAACTAGCCCCAAGGACCATTTTGATACCACTAAACATATCAGAAGCAAATAAAGTCTTCATAATTAAAAAAAAAAAATGTCAGCTCACTTTATCAAACATGGTTAGATGAATTCATTACACTAAAATTCTATTTGGGAGGGACTCGTCACCATGTACAAAAACCCAGATCTTAGCCAGGCATGGTGGTGCATGCCTGTAATACCAGCACTGGAGAGGCAGGGGTAGGCAGGGTGCTATTAAATTCGTTCGAGGCCAGCCTGGTCTACAAAGCTAGTCTAGGACAGCCAAGATAACATAGAGAAACCCTGTCTCAAAAAGCCAAAAAAAAAAAAAAAAAAAAAGACAAAAATACTTAAAGAAACAAGAACAAAAATAATGAAGACTTATCACTGACCTTTATCCACAGTGATTACTTTGTGTTTTAGAAACAAGGTCCCACCATTTTGCCAGGTCTCAATTTCATTTAAAATGCATATTTTTCTACTCTTTATCAAAAAAACATTACTTCAAAGGAAAACAATAAATACTGTTACTGCCATAGACTCTTCTATATGTTTCTGAAAACAGCAGATTGATAATTTCCTGTAGGCTGATGAACAATTTAAAAAAATATAGCATATTAGGCCAGGAGTGGTGGTGCATGTCCTTAATCCCAGCACTCAGGGAGGCAGAGACAGGCAGATTGACATGAGTTCGAGGCCAGCCTGGCCTACAAGTGAGTCCAGAACAGCCAAGGCTGTCATACACACACACACACACACACACACACCTGCTTATAACACTCACTCCTTTAACGTGGGTGAAAAGCCTTCATTCATATCTAACAATTAACAACTAACACCTAAAGAACAGAAATAACTACAAGAGACAAAATTTTGTAGACTGTATTCAAATCCAGTTATCTGGTTTTGTCTTACTACCTACAATTCTAGACAGGGTCTCAAGCAGCACAGCTTGGCCTCAATTCCCTAAGACAAACAACTATTCTGCCTCTTCCTAAGGTACTAAAATGACAGGTGTGCTTGTCCCATACCTGGCTTTATGCAAGTCAAACATTCTGTTCCCAGCCCTGTATTCCTACATTAGCTTAAATGCTAGGAAATTATTCCCCTAAGCTTCTGTGTGCACTTGGTGGTTTTTTCCCCCCTTTAAATTCATTTCTGTACATGAATGCTTTATTTGATTATATATCTGTGCCTAGTGCCCACAAAGGCCAGGAGAGTGTCAAGTCATCTAAAACTGATGATTGAGAGCAGCCAAGTGGGTGCTGGGAATCCAACCTTGGTCTTGTAGAACAGCAACCTCATCGCTGCTAAGCAGTCTCTCTAAACCAACCTTTGCTTCTCTTAATAACAAAATTACCTACCTCCTAACAATGAGGTGAAAATTCTTAGTTAAAGAATACAGTTTTTATAATATTTAGAACAATATTTGGCACAAAAATGTCTCTTCATTACTAGAAAATTCTATCTCCTACCAATTAAATCCAACTTACCTGTCACTTTACTAAATTCTTCAAGAATCTGTTCCTTGGTTTTACTCTTAGGAATAGAGCCCACAAAAAGCCTATTGTTGGCAACTGAGATGCAGACACCAATGTGCTTTCCGGAACGAATTTCATGATTATTATACTGAAAAAGGGGGAAAGTGTACATTTTAAAATTACTTTTTGTCAATTTGAGAATATTCTCAAACATACGCAAACATAAAACTTTTTCCCCAATAAGAAAGACAACATTTTGTATTGTGTATTTTCAGTTTTTATAGTTAAGAAGCATATAAAAAGTAGACTATTAGGGATATTAAAGGGAAAAAGACACAAGGTGGAATAAAAGGGAATAGAGGTATGAGCATGATCACATTATATTCTATGAGAGAGGCGTGGTGTTGCACACCTTTAATCACAGCACTTGGGAGGCAGAGGTAGGCAGAGCCCTGTAAATCTGAGGTCACCCTTGGTCTACAGAGTGTCCAGACCAATCAAGGCTGCACAGAGAAGCCCTGTCCCAAAAACAAACAAACAAACAAAAATACTTCTATGAACTATGGAAATGCCATGATAGTTTCTTTGTATAGTTAGTGTCCAATAATATATTCTACCATAATTCCTATTTTAATCAGAATAATAATCTTAATTATGAAGTTTTCACTTAAATAAAGAAACTCATGGTTTTAATTCGTTTATTTTTAATCCTTTAAGTTTAAGAACCTTGATAAATTAAAAACCTGTTTTCTAACAGTTTTGTATTTAAAGCTGCTAATTCCACAATCTCTAAACTCATTCTTCCATTCAGTATGATCAAGTCTCCCTTCAAGGTAACAACAACACAGAACTCCATGTTCTCATTCCCATATCCTCTTGTAGTTAAGTCTCAATAAAGAATAAAATATCTAAGTTCAAAGATGAGCTCTTTATTCTAAACTTGACCTTATTTTAGCCCTCCATTTCATTTTCATCAAATATGCAATAAATATCACAAAGGAAAAGCACTGGTTTTTCAAAACAGGAAGGAAGGAAAAGATTGCCCAACTACAATAAAAAGTAAATGTGATGTTCAAGTAACTGTGTCCTATAGAATGGTGAGATACAGAAGAGCAGGGCAATATATAATCTTATCAAGTGACTATCAATCTTTATATATAAAGCCTTAAAATTTTTCCAACTTGTCTAGGAAAAGCGCATTATAAAAATTGTATTTAAAGCTGGGTGTGGTGGCCCATGCCTATAATCCAAACACTCTAGGAGGCAAAGACAGGTGGATCACTGAGTTCCAGGCCAGGACAACAAAGGCTACACAAAGAAACCCTGTCTCAAAAAACAAACAAAAACAAAACAAAACAAAAAAAGAAGTTGCCTCTCCCCACCCCCCTCTTTTTTGGTTTTTCGAGACAGGATTTCTCTGTGTAGCCTTGGCTGTCCTGGATTCGATTTGTAGACCAGGCTGCATTTTAAAGTACCTCAAATTTTCGTGTTAACAAGTGATTAATGGCAGGAAGAATTACTGATTAACCAATCCCACACAAGCCTCATCTCAAGATCTACTTTATTCACAAATAGCATTATATAAAGAACCAGGCCCCCTTTGATCCCAGCACTCAAGAGTTCAAGGACAACTTGTTCTACACAGAGAAAGCCTGTCTGGGGATAGATTCCTGTAAGGCAAGCACTACCAGGTATTACATGTCATATATAATGCAGGTGATAAGGAGACCTTATCACTCTGCTCATCTCCAGAAAACCAAAATTAAAGTTTATACACTTTATCTATTACACCCATAATTTTTGAACCTCCAAGCCTTTTTTTTTTTTTTTAAAGTTTCCCTGAAATTCCACCAGCCAAGCTCCTCTAATAGACTGAGGAGTGCCAATGGTCAGCAATGTCTACCAATGAACTGAGCTCAAACAAACACTGTGATGCCCAAGTCCTATGATGGTCAACAAGAGTCCTTTCATGTTGACACCCAATCCTACTCAATAAGGAGTAATTTGGCCCCAACAGACATCTGATATTATCCGTTGTCACAGACTAAAGGTAACAAGTAAGAGGCAGGAGTACTGCACCTGGTATATAATGAGTGAAGGTCATGGATGCTGGTAAACAACCTATTATTCTAACACAGTACACCCGAAGCTACGCCGTACATATGGCATTTACACTCTTCTTCGCCATCTCCTCCCTTAGACCAAAAGGCTCTTATAGACCTTTTTTAAAAAGGCTGAATCAATTATTGCAGGAGACTTTAAGTAACTTGTAGAACACACTGTTTTGGCTTCTTTTTTCTTTTTGGTTTTTTGAGACAAGGTTTCTGTGTGCAGTCCTGGCTGTCCTGTACTCTCTTTGCAGGCTTGCCTAGAACAGAGATCTACCTGCCTCCACCTCCCAAGTGCTAGGATTAAAGGTTTGTGCCACCTTCATTTTCTGTTTGTCTGCTTCTGTCTCTGTTTTCTGAGACAGGGTTTCTCAGTACAGCCTCGGCTGTGCTATAAACCAGACTGGCCTTGAACTGGAGATCCACTTCTATCTGTGGGGGGAGACAAATGGTAGAGCCTTGCTTCTTTTGTTTGTTTGTTTGTTTGTTTGTTTGTTTTTTGAGACAGGGTTTCTATGTAGTCTTGGCTGTGTCCTAGATTCACTTTGTAGACCAGGCTGGCCTCGAACTCAGTGATGCACCTGTCTCTGCCTCCCAAGTGTCACCACGCCCAGCCCTGATTTTCTAAATAACTAAAATAATCTAAATCGTACTTAAACATGTAGCCACCTCCCCAATATTGGCATAATCTAGCATCATATATCCAACGTTAGTGATATTAACTGCTTTCAATTTGGTCATTTGGTCTGTAACTGACCACAAAGTATCAGGAAAAAATGTAAAATATAGATAGATATGTTATATTTCTTATTCTATCTCTCCAAATGATCTAAACAAAAAGACATTAACTGAATACCTAACTTAAGGACAATTGTGATAGCATGCACTCCAGAGGCAAGTCAGGTGACCTCTATGAATTTGATGCCAGCCAAGTCTATCTATACAGTGAGCTCCAGGCCAGCCAAGGATACAGGGTAAGACCCAGTATCATAAGCACAACAAACGGAAAAGCGCAAAAAAATAAAAGACCTAACTTCTCAAAATCTTGGGAAAAGCTTCTTGGTCATTCTTACAAATTTATTATTGAAAGCCACCAAAGCCATAGAGAGATAGCTCAGAGGTTAAGAACACTATCTGTTCTTCAAAAAGTCCGGAGTTCAGTTCCCAGCAAGCACATGACGACTTAAAATCATCTATAATGTGATTTGGTCCCTCTTCTGGCATGCAGACACAAATGTAGACAGAATGCTGTGTAATAAATAAATAAATAAATAAATCTTCTAAAATTTTAAGAAAAGAAAGCTACCAAAATCCTTAGAAAAAAACACAAAATAAAAGTTCCATCAAGGGCTGGGTGCACACCTTTAATCCCAGCACTCAGGTGGCAGAGGCAGGTGGATCGCTATGAGTTCAAGGCCAGCCTGGTCTACAAAGGGAGTCCAGGACAGCCAGGGCTACACAGAGAAACCCTGTCTCAAAAAACAAAAAAACAAACAAACTAAAGTTCTATCAGTAAACTGTAATTAGAAATTCTAAGTGCTGGGCATGGTGACACTCCATCAGTCCAGAGGCAGAACGGGTTGATCTCCATTGGAGTTGGTAGCCAGCCTGGTCTACATAGTGTTCCAGGACAGCCAAGGCTATGTAGAGAGATTCCTGTCTATCTAGAGTAACAAGCACTTCCTTCAGTCACCAATATCACAATGCTACTTCTAAGTAATGAATATCTCTACTATTATCTACAAAAACCCTTGCCCTTCCTTCTAAACCATTATCATGTATGCCTGGATCAACATAGGGTAAAAAATAAAAGGTTTAAAGAATGACATTTTCCTGTGAACAATAAGATCTAGCATGATTTATTAAATAACACCAGTATTTGACTAAGAAAAAGCTTAGTGTTGTGATGCATACCTATAATCCTAGCACTTGGAAGGCTGAGGCAGGAGACCATCATGAGCTATACAGACAAACTACAAAGGACATAAGAGAAAGGAGGAAGCAAGGAAGAAGAGATGAGAGAATACATACCTCATTTCATGCTGATCAACCCTGAGTTAACAAGAATACAAACAGTCTGATTTTTGAGTTCTAATTTAATGACAGGACCTAACTTCTGAGAAGTCAGGGTTTATCAGCAAACTTGATGGTATGAAGAATGAGCAAAATGTGAGGTCTTTCGTATTTAGGAAAATGGGTTCTTGACTGGGTTTTTAAAGTCTAGCATTTGCCAATGAGGTGACCAAGAACAAAATAAAGATGAATTCTGACCATTAATTCTGAGTGTAGGGAGATAAGCCAGAGGATAAAGTACTTGCCTCCCAAACTTAAGGTCCAGAGTTCCCATACCCAGAACCAGTATTTGTTTTTCAAAATCGATGTTATGTTAACACAGTTAACACTGTAATACCAACTTATCTACAGAGAGCTAGGAAGCAGAAACAGGACAATTCCTGCAAAACTACTGGCCAGGTAGTCTGGCATACACAGCAACTATCAACAAAGATACTCTAGTCTCACTCTATAAGCAGCTTGGCACATAAGCACCTATGTGTGGACATATACACACATACACAGTCTCTAAAGAGTGCTTGCATACAGTCTCTCACTCACACACATAAGACAAAACAAACACACACAAATTGAAAGTTCTCAGCCAGGTGTGGTTGGTGCACGCCTTTGATGCCAGCACTGAGGAGGCAAAGGCAGGGTGGATCGCCAGCCTGGTCTACAAAGTAAGTCCAGGACAGCCAAGGCTATACAAAGAAAACCTGGGGCAAGGCGGGGAGGGGGGGGGGGGGGGCAGAGACAGGCTAGAGAGATCACTCAGAGGTTAAGAGGACTGGCTGCTCTTCCAAAGGTCCTGAGTTCAACTCTCAGCAACCACACGGTGGCTCACAACCATCTATAATGAGATCTGGTGGTGCCCTCTTCTGGTTTGGTGTACACGCAAAAAGAACACTGTATACATAATAAACAAATCTTTAAAAAACAAAACTAAACTTTAAAAATTAAGATGTGTGGTTTGAGTGTCTAAAAGGAGGCTAAGGTAAAGCCATCTCCTAAAAGTCAATTATAATAAAAACTTCACTGTCAAGAGTATTGGCAAAGGTACCATTGGCCAGAGTATTTTTTCCACCAGGATTATTTTCACTCTACAATACTGTCGTGGATCCTGCAGCCTCCATCCAACAGCTCCAGTTCAGCAGCACAATAAAAAGTAAATATAAGCTGGACACAATGGTGCACACCTATAATCCCAGCACTCAGGGAGGCAGAGGCAGGTGGGTCTTTGTGAGTTTGAGGCCAGTCTGATTCTGATCTACAAAGCGAGTCCAGGATAGCAAGCCTACACAGAGAACCCCTATCTCAAAAAACCAAAAAGAAAATATACACCTACTTTCCTGTTGGCTTTGCCTTTTTGGGGGGGAGATATGGATGTTTTTATATGTACAAGTGTTTTAGATGTATTCATGTACCAGATAACCGGAGAAATTAGAAGAGGGTCTTGGATGTCCTAGAACTGGAGTTATAAATGGTGGTGAGCCACTATATGGGTGCTATAAACAAGAACCCAAGTCCTCTGTAAGCAGAAGTATCTTAACAGCTAAACAATATCCCCAGCCCCTTGTTTTAGCTTTATGTTGTTTTTTGTTTTCTAAACACAAGGTCTCACAAATCCAAGGCTGGCTTCAAACTTGCTAGGAAGACAAGGACAACTTCTAACTTCCATTCCTCCAGCCTCTTCCTTTCCAGTGCTAGGGTTATAGGCACGCATCATACATTTGGCTTATGTGTTACCAAAGATCAAAATAAAGTCTTTATGAATGAATTCTAGGCAGGCATTCTTCCCCTGGAGCTACAGCCCCAACCACATTTCTTGTTTGCTTTTTTGTTTTTGTTTTTGGACAATCCAAAGTACTATACTCCTAAGTATCTCATAGATGGATAAGAGTCAGAAAATAACATCACCCATTAAACTACTCTTAAGCCCTACAATTAATTGGACATTGTACCACATTTAAAATTATTGCAACTGGGGCTCAGAGATTAAGAGATCTGGTCCCCTCTTCTGGCATGTAGGTGTACATGTAGGCAGAACACGGTATACATAATCTTTAAAAACAAAAACTAAACAAACAAAAATTATTGTAACTGGATGCATGCTAGAAAATCAAGCTATGCATAAATAAAAAAATTCTAGAGCCGGGTAGGTCAGTCTTTAATCCCAGCACTAGGACGGTAGAGGGAGGCGGATCTCTGTGAGTTCAAGGCCAGCCCGTTCTACAAAGACAACCAAGGATACACAGAGAAACCCTGTCCAGAAAAACAAAAAACAAACCAAAATCAGGTGTAAAGACTGATGGCACTAGTTAGGTTATTTACCCAACAGCTACATAGTGGCATTGTTTTAATTCAACTAATTTTAAAATGGGGGTGGGGAACCAGAAGTTCCAGGTCAGACAGGACTACGTTGTGAAAAACTGTCTGGGGGGTGGGGGGGTGGCTAAAAAAAGCACTGGCTGCTCTTCCAGAGGACCTGGGTTCAATTCCCAGCACCCACACGGCAGCCCACAATTGTCTGTAACTCCTGTTCTAGGAGATCTGACTCCAATGTACATGAAGTAAAAATAATTTTTTAAAAAATTCTCCAATGAGCACAGATCATGCCATGCGTTACATACATATTTGTCTATCCATGCATGCAAATGGTGTTACACATTATTTTTTAGTCTAGAAATTCAAATAACTAGGCAATCTGGTACAGTGCCTTAATGTATTATCTGATTAAATTATTAAGTCTTATTTGTGGTAGACACCCACATAGAGAAACCAAGGATCACACTAAATTATGCTAGTAAGCTATTAAGGTCTCAGAGATAGATCACTTCACTCAGCCTCTTTACAGATTCAAGTAAACTGCCCGCTAAGTTCATTTCTCTACTCAAGTATTAGTGCACCTCTCAGAACTCAGAGAAGTCAAGTTTCTTTGTGCCGTGAATGGTGGTTAAGCAGAAACGCGCAATGACAAAGTGTAAAGTAGTGTCAATTGAGTGCTCGGTAAATATCAAGAAGAGATAGAAAGTCAGCGATACACAGAGTCAAAGTGTCTTCTAGACGTGGCAGGACCACTGTACAGATGAATGTACAAGATCAAGCTGGTGAACACTACAGCATGGAGAAGCAAGAGGATCATAAGCCCCCACTCCTAAATGAGCACATATGGGTAGTTACTGGCTTTTGTGGTAATGGTAATCAAGTTTTCTTTAAAGGTATGGTCTTTGGTAGGTTAACCATACTACCTATCTGACTCAATAAATTACTTTTAAAAATTAATTATTTTAAAAGGCTGGAGAGGGTGACACTTGCCTAATTCAAATACTCAGGGGGCAGAGGCAGACAGTTCAAGGACAGCCAAGACTAAATAGGACCATGTCCTTTGTTAAAAATAAAAAAAGGACATAAAATTGAGGAGAAGCAGGAATAGATATGAAAGCATTTAGGGAGAATAATGTGTGTGAATATAATCAATTATGTTGTATGAATACACACACACACACACACACACACACACACACACACACACACACCTTTTTGACAGATAAATAAAAGAGCTATCCTAAACTCACTCTGTAGTGTAGGCTGACCTCAAACTCAAGAGATCCACCTACCAAATGCTAGGATTAAAAGTGTGTGCCACCATGCTCAGCTAAAACAAAAATATTTTTTAACCTCATGAAGTTTTTAAGCTATTAAAAAAACCAACCCAGTTTTATAGGTAACCCACAAATATTACAAATTTATAATCTGTATGTAACAGTTTTGAGTTTTGAGACAGGGTCTGCCTCCCCACTCAAGGGCTATGATTAAAGGCCACCCACCGTGCCACCATGTCTGGCCTAAAATAGTTTTATCCTACAAAAACAAACCATCACAAATTTAATATCCAAACACTTTTAACCCAAAATGTTTCACAGGACACAACACAGTAGAAAAATGTGCCCCAATTTTATCTATGAACAATACAAAAGCGGTGTTTTCAGTGTTTGGTTGTATATAACCATTTAAATTACACAAAAATTCACTTTGGTCAGAGTTCTAACTCAAACAGAGCCTCAAGATATGACCCAAATCATACTAATTTCTAAACTAGGCTCAAGTATGTTCTATTGAGAAATTATTTGGGAAGAGCATGTTCATTTCCACAGACACAAAGTAGCAGGAAATACGTAAGTCAATTTGAATTTTTGAATTTTTTCTAACATTTCATTCATTGTAATATCCAATTACTTTCACTTTAAGTAAACAACCTAAATCCTATGCACAATAATGCACCCCTTTCTAAGGGGCTGGAGAAATGGCTCAGCAGATAAGAGCACCAGCTTCGTTGGCTGTGATGGCGCACGCCTTTAAACTTAGCACTCAGGAGGCAGAGGCAGGAGGCTTGCTGTTGAGTTCGAGGCCAGGCTGGTCTACAAAGTGAGTCTAGGACAACCAAAGCTACCCAGAGAAACCCTGTCTCGAAAAACCAAAAGCACCAGCTTCTCTTCAAAAGCAGGGTCCCAGCACCCACATGGCAGCTAATCTTCATCTCCAAGGACAATGCATGCATGTGTTACACAGAAATACACAAAATATCCAT
This sequence comes from Acomys russatus, assembly GCF_903995435.1. Lineage (NCBI taxonomy): Eukaryota > Metazoa > Chordata > Mammalia > Rodentia > Muridae > Acomys > Acomys russatus. The sequence goes on from NC_067168.1 coordinate 16,261,013, forward strand.
AAGAAACATTCAAAGTTTTTCAAGGAGCTGGAAGATGGTTCAGCGGTTAAAAGCTCTAGCTGTTCCCCCAGGACCCACCTTCAATTCCTATGGCCCACAGGGAGGCTCACAACTATCTAGTTCTTAGGGACCTAATGTCTACTTTTTGTCTCCACCACAGCAGGCTTTTACATGTACATATATACACACAAGAAAACACATATACCAAAAAAAAAAAAAAAAAAAAAAAAAGGTAAAAAGCCGGGCGTGGTGGCGCACGCCTTTAATCCCAGCACTCGGGAGGCAGAGGCAGGCGGATCGCTGTGAGTTCGAGGCCAGCCTGGTCTACAAAGTGAGTCCAGGATGGCCAAGGCTACACAGAGAAACCCTGTCTCGAAAAACCAAAAAAAAAAAAAGAAAACACATATACACACAAAGGTAACTTAGAAAAATATATCCAACTGGTTTCAGTAAATATAAGTGCCACCAAAACTATCTTTTATTTAAAAGCACTGTCAGTTCAAGGCCAGCCTGGTCTACAAAACTGAGTGCAGGATAGCCAGGGCTATACACAGAAACCCTATCGGGGGGGGGGGGGGGGGGGGGGGGGGGGGGGCGGTGTTGAAGGAAGAAAAATTTTGGATTTTTTTTTTTTAAGCCAGTCAGGGTGGTGCATGCCTTTACTGCCAGCACTGGGGAGTCTAGGACAGCCAAGACTACAAGGAGAAACCCTGTCTCAAAAAAACAAGACTAGCTGGGCATGGTGGTCCATGCCTTTAATCCTAGCACTCCGGGGGCAGAGGCAGGTGGATCACTGTGAATTCGAGGTCAGCCTGGTCTACAAAGCGAGTCCAGGACAGCCAAGGCTAACAAAGAGAGACCCTGTCTCAAATTCCCCATCCCACCCCATCCCACCCTAAAAAAACAGAACAAAACAAAATAAAAAAATTAGAATTAAGGGGGGTAAAAAGCACCAAACTGTAATGTCTGTCATGAGGACCTGAGTCATAAGCAGAAAAACCTAGAAACATGAAGTTAAGGATGCGAGTTCATAAACCAATCAAAAGGCTATAAGTTTATAACCGCTCTTCCAGATGACCTTAGTTCAATTCTCAGCAAACACATGGTGGCTCACAACCATCTATACCCTCCAATGCCCTCTTCTGACATACATGTGTATATATAGATAGAACACTTACATACATAAAAGTAAAAAAAAAAATCTTAAAATTTTATGTCACTATTAAAATACACTGTTTTTAAAACATGATTTATGTTAAAACTATACATGAGCAAAGTATAATACAATTTTGGATTGCATTTGTGAAACCATGGGAGTTTTCCAAACTAAAACATCTCAATCTATTAGTACTGAAGATCGTGTTAATACTTAGTTATGTTGGTACTATTTTTTTTTTTCTCTGTGGCTTCTTAAATTCATTAATTCTGGTTTTGGGAGGCAGAGTTTCTCTGTGTAGCCTTGGCAGCCCTGGACTCACTTTGCAGACCAGGCTGGCCTCAAACTCACAGTGATCACCTGATCTGCCTGTCTCTGCCTCCTGGAGTAGTGGGATTACAGGCCGGTGCCATCATGCTCGGCTTGAATTCATCTAGAAAAAAATAGTCTGATAACAAAAAGGGAAAAAAAAATGGTAGTCTACAGGCATGGAAAGCTGGCCTGGCAGTTAAGAACACTGCCGCTTTTGCAAATGGCCCAGGGTTTGTTTCCCGGGCCCCATATGGTGCTTCACCTATCTGTAACTCATTTCACAGAATCAGGTGCCCTCTTCCAACCTCCAGGCAAACAACCAGCCCACATATATACATGCAAGCAAAAAGCACTCATACAGGTAAAATTACTTTTCATGTCAATGCCAATTAATGACTTCCCCCAAGAATTTGAGTCTGGTATCAATCACTAAAATTCTGTCAGCTTTTATTTAATAAGATGGCTCTTTGTCTTCATTTGTTACTACTCCAACTTTTAAAGGTTGGGAGGGCAGTATTGTTTCTGTTTGTTTAGGGGCTAGAGAAATGGCTCAGTAGTTAAGAGTACCAAATTCTCTTCCAGACCCCAATTTCAACTCCCAGCACCCACCTGGCAGCTCTCAATCCTCTGTTAACTCCAGTTCCAGGGGATCCGACACCCTCTTCTGGCCTCCACAGGCACCAGGCACACAAGTGGTACAGATTTACATGCAGGAAAAACACCCATACATGTAAAAAAAAAACTTTTTAAGCTACTTTATTGCTACCTAGCAAAGATGGTGTTATTTTTATACCCGAAGCAAATTATTTTCTTAATGTGTTGTATACACATAATATATAGTGGGCATGCAAGCTAGTTGACACTGGATCTCTTCCTTTATCAATTTTTGTTTGTTTGTTTGTTTGTTTTTTCAGACAGGGTTTCTGTGTAGCCTTGGCTGTCCTGGACTCACTTTATAGACCAGGCTGGCTTCGAACTCACAGTGATCGGCCTGCATCTGCCTCCCAAGTGCTGGGATTAAAGGTGTGCACTATCACACGCAGATCTTCTTTATCAATTCTTATCTTATTTTTGAGGCTGGATCTCTCAAGTGAACCTAGATGAGGTTCACAGGCTAGAATGGCTGACAAATGAGCTAAAGGGATTCTCTGTTCCCATCCCCCAGGGTTTGAGTTACACAAGTTTATCCAGAAGCCTGCCTTTTACATGGGTGCTGGGAAGCTGGACTCAAATCTTCATGCTGGTGTAACAGGCACCAGGTCACTAAGTCACCTTCCTAGCCTAGCCCTAAGATGACTTCTCAAGTATTTCTTTCTACAACCTCAGAGTCCTTCGCTGCACCTCAACTGATAAAACTAAACTTCTGACAGCTCAAAGGTTGCCAGGGTACCAGTGATTGGCTCCCTGCAGAGCTATATCATATTCCCTCTGAAAGAGAATTCTTTTAAGGAGAAAAAATTAGCCATGCTTTTAAAAAAATACCTAAACTCATGAATGCTCTTTAAAGAAATCTATCTCTGTGTAATTGCTCTGACTATCCTAGACTCACTTTGTAACCAGGCTAGCACTGAACTCAAAGATCTGCCTGCCTCTGTCTCCAGAGTGGTAGGATTAAAGTCAAGTGCCACTATGTCCATACTTTCTTAATGTTAATCTGCATATTCAACACAGAGAAAACTCCAAAGTAGTTACTTTTCTCCTTGAGGTCTGTCTAAATGATGAGCATACCAAACCTGAAAATCAGAAAGACAAGGTGTACAATAGTTTTGTTTTGATTTTAACCAGTTGTGGTAGTGAGAGGTAGAGTTGGGAAGATCAGAAATTCAAGGCAAACAGCAAGTTCAGCCATCCTTGGGCTACAAAAGCACTTTAAACAGCTCTCAGTTTTAGCTGGGCATGAGAGCACACGCCTTTAGATAGCCAAGGCTACACACTGAAACCTTGTCTCAAAAAAACAAAAAAACAAAACAAAAAAAAACTAAAAAGAAAAGAAAAGAAAAAACAAACTCAACTTTAGAGTATTTCAAAATATTAGGTTAGGTATGCTATGCCATTATGCCATTTAACTAAAGACTATGCAGTAAGTGCAGTAGTGGCATAACCACCCACTTTCCAATTAAATGTGAGACCAACTCTATAAAAGAGAATACAGGTGCAATATTATAAAACCTGTTCAAGGGACTGGAGAGATGGCTCAGTGTAAGAGCACTGACTGCTCTTCCAGAAGGCCTAGGTTCAATTGCCAGCACCCACATGTCAGCTCACAACTGTCTGTAAAACTCCAAGATCTGACACTCTCACACATAAATGCAAGCAAAACACCAACGCACATAAAATAAAAATATAATTAAAAACAAAAACAAAAAACGAAGTCAAGTCTATAGCTGGGGAGGTCATAGGCAGACCTAGAGAAACTGGCCATCTGTTGGTGTCTGGCTAAGTAGATGTTTAGTTAAACTGTCTTCAAAAACATTTATGAGTGTTGTTGTTTGTTTTTTAAAACTATATTGAGTGCAGACATCCAAGGAGGCCAGAAGATGGTGCTGGACACCCTGGAGCTGGAGTTACAGGAGATTGTGAGCTACCCCGTGTGGTTAGTGGGAACTACCAGGTTTCCTCCACAAGAACATGTGTTCTTCCATGCCGAGCATCTCTCCAGGCCCCTAAACATTCTTGTTTATATCCATAAACTAGTCTGCTCTCAGCCTTGGACATAGAAACACTTATTATAGAGGATGATACTTAATGTAGAGAGACTAGTAACTACTCAAAGTGCTGAGTTTTAAGTGACCATTGATTTTTGTTTTACATGGTTCTAAATGGGACAGGTTGTCCCTCTAAGGCTCAGGGAGCAGCACAGAAGTGGGAGTAGAAATAGGGAGCAGGAGAGCTATGAAGCTTGGACTTGATGTGACATGCCCTTTGCAATCAGACATACAGAAGCTAAGGATACCTGCATGAGAATGGGCCCTTCCACATTCCATCAAGGATGAGGGAGGCCTCAGCAGGTCCCACCACCCTTCCCTGAGGAGCATTTAGAGTTAGCAGCTGTAGGGGAGGGAGAAATCATTTTCCTCAGTGGTATAACCACTAAGTTGTCCAGAAAGCAGCCTCCTGATCAGGCTTATATATGTCGGGGTGAATGAGGCCAAAGAGAGAGAAGGGTATGAGAAAGTTAATGGGGGGCATAATATCATGTTTACAGGTATTATAAGAACTAAGGAATGACTGTAAATATCTCAAATCAAAAAAAAAAAAAAAAAATCCCAGCACTTGGGAGGCAGAGGCAGGGGATAGCTATGAGTTCCAAGCCAGCCTGGTCTACAAATGAGTCCAAGATAGCCAAGGGGACACAGTGAAACCTTGTCTCAAAAACAAAACAAAACAACAAAAAAAGAATTTAAGACAAATCAACGTGAAGGTTTTAAAATTTGTTTAGATTCCACAAAATAGATAAGCCAAAAAAAAAAAAAAGATAAGCCAAACTTAATATATCTGGCATACTGAGTAGTCTGCAGAAAAATACAGCCAGGTGTGTGCAGAAAGAAGCAGGGAGATCGCTGAGTGTTTGGGGTCACCCTGGCCTATAACAATTACAAGTTATAAGTAGGCCAGAGTTGTATAGCAAAAAAGGAAATAACATAGCCCTTGAGTTTTAACTAAGGCCTGGCTCTTAAACTTTTAGGAATTAAAATATTACATCACTTCCCCCTTCCCCTCCCTGCAACTCCTCCCATGAACACTCCTTTACTTGCTCTCAGGTTAATGGCCCTAATTTCTTTAATTTGGTGTTGTTGTGTACACACATGGGTGTATTCCTACTGGGTTTTCTCACCACCCCACCAGGCCAGCCTCAATCATGGCACTCCTCGTGGCTCAGTACAGGAATGCAGGCATGAGCCACTACAACTTGCTCAGTCTTTTTGGGTCACAGAATTTTTTTAAAAGATTAATCTGTTATATATGCCATAATTTTGAACATATTTAGTGGTCGGGGGGAAATTAGGTTCTCGCCTAACATCTGGTGTGGGTTGGTTTTTTTTGTTTGTTTGTTTGTTTGTTTGGGGGGGCTTTCAAGACAGCATTTTTCTGTGTAGCCTTGGCTGTCCTGGACTCACTTTGTAGACCAGACTGGCCTCCAAACTCATGGCAATCTGCCTGCTTCTGCCTCCCAAATGATGGAATTAAAGCCTGTGCCACCATGCCCAGCTCATCTGGCTTTTTTAAATCAAGCATTCCCACTCAAAACAAAATGCTTTCTGTTGCTATATAGAAATGTATTAACCTGGTGTCTTCTGGGAATTTTCATTTCTTAATTGTACTGTCTTATTTTAAGTGCATGGGTGTTTGGCCTACGTGTATGTTTGTGCATGCCTGGTGTCACCAGAAGAGGGCATCAGATCTCCAGGAACTAGAATTATAGATGGTTTTGAGTTGCCCTGTGGGTACTCAAGAGTTGCACCTGGGACGACCTCTGGAAGAGCAGTATTTCTAAAAGCTTAGTCATTTCTCTAGCCCTTTTCTTACTTGTTTGTTTGCTTGCTTATCTATTTAAAGTGCGTGGGTGAGCCAGGTATGGCCGCACATGCATGTGATCCCAGCACTCAGGGAGGCAGAGGCAGACGGATCTCTGAGTTTGAGGTCAGCCTGGTCTACAAAGTGAGTCCCAAGACAGCCAAGGGTACAAAGAGAAACCCTGCCTCGAAAAACCAAAAATAAAGTGTATGAGTATTTTTGTGAATTTCTGATAGGTATGGGAAAAACCTTTGGGAGTCGAATCATAAACCTGTTCACACTCCTTTAAACTTATTAAAGCCAGACGCTTCAGTAATGACTAAGAATTCTATACCACCAACTTGACTCTTATCAACTATTCCTGCTATGATATAATACACAGGGAAGTAAAAGGCACTTCAAAAACCACCTGATGAGGCATGTGAGAAAATCCTAACATTAAGGATAGAGAATGTAAAGTCTAAAAGGGGAGGGGAAAAAAAAAAAACTTACCAGTTTAACAGCCTCTTGTGCTGCTTCTTTTGTACAAAAAGTGACAAACGCATAACCTCTGTTGAGACCAGTGAGCGGATCCATCATTAAACGAAGATCCCATATAGGTCCAGCTTTCTCAAATAATGGAACAAGCTCATCCTCAAACAGATCTCTGGGGATCTTCCCCACAAATATCTGTAAATTAAATATCAATTCACAATCATGAACAACTCTTTAAGGAACAAGATACCTGTACTTCTATTACAAATGGTACAAGTTTTTAAGTTTCTTTACCTCGGTGCCAACAGAAGGCTGCTGACCTGAATAAACGGAATCTGGAGGTGGTCCTCCATACTTCCTCTGTCCGGTAGTCACATCAAGTGTGTAGCCTGTTCGTTCCAAGAGTGCCTTAAAAAGTTCAAATGTTATTAACGCTTCACTCACATGATCATACATATTATAGTTATATATAGTTTGAATATAGTTATTCAAATCTTTCTTGATTATCTTAGTAACACTCCTCCATACACATGTGCAAGATCTGTGTGAGAGAGCCAGATATGGTGGCGCACACCTTTAATCCCAGCCCTTGGATGGCAGAGGCAGACAGACTGCTATACGTTCGAGGCCAGCCTGGTCTACAAAGTGAGTCCAGAACAGGCAATGCTACACGAGAAAAAAAACAAAAACAAAATAAAAACATAAAAAAAAATCTGTGTTAGAATTCTCCCTTTAGTATATGCCTATTATCCAAATTCAGAATCCTGTGAATCAGTTTTTATTCGTTACTGAGCAATAAAAATTAATCAGATTGATTTTAATCAACAACTTTCAAGATATATTCACTGTGCTAATAAAAACTTCATTTAAAATGACTTCAACAATTTGAGTACTTCCCAACTCTGAATTTCCTATCCTATAAATTCTTGTACCCCACCCCAAGACATACAATGCCACTTATGGGTATTTTGTCACCTCTGAAGATACCAATCCATACCACTCCTTAAATCACGCCTATAGACTTGGAAGCTATAGGAAAAGCTTTAATGTTTGATGTTGAAGTGCTATGTGCTATAAACAGCATGCCTTAATCAGAAAAAAATAGCCAAAATGATTCTGAAAGCTGTAGAAAACTACAATATAACTGCTAGATTTATCTTCCTTAACTGCTAAAAGTAATACAACTCATTTTACTTAGAAAACAAAGAGTTTCTCTTCATCCCTCATTACAGGTCAAAGTGACAAAAGGACATATATAACCCATTAAGTTTTAAAAGCCCAAAATCAGGGCCAGGCGTGGTGACACACACCTTTAATCTCAGCACTTGGGAGGCAGAGGCAAGGGGATCACTGTGAGTTCAAGGCCAGTCTGGTCTACAAAGGGAGTCCAGGACAAACTGACAGCCAAGGCTACACAGAGAAACTGTCTCGAAAAACCAAAGAGCCACACACACACACCCCAAAAGGCCCCAAAAGTCCTGTTCTCCAGTGTATCAACTACAAGTTCTCTAAGTAACAAAACTACAGTATTAACTACTGGGAATTCAAAATCAAAAGACCATATGACAGCTGGAGAGATGGCTCAGTTGTTAAAGAATTCTGTCTGCTCTTCCACAGATCCTGAGTTCAATTCCCAGCAACCACAAGGTAGCTTACAACCATCTATATATAATGTGATCTGATGTCCTCTTCTGGCATGGAGGTGTATATGGAGGTAGAGCACTCCTATACATAAAATAAAAATAAATCGAAACAATAACAACAAAAAGACCCTGTCTCAAAAACCCTCAAGAAGGAGCAGGAGTGGTGGCACACACTTGTAGTCCCAGCACTTGGGAGGCAGAGGCAGTGGATTGCAGGCTACCCAGAGAAACCCTGTCTAGAAAAAACAACAAAACAAGAAACAATAATGTCCTTTTGAGCAGATCGGGGTGGCATGCACCTTTAATCCCAGCACTCTAGAGAAAGAGAGGCAGGCCAATCTTTGTGAGTTTGAGGCCAGCCTGGTATACAAAGAAGACACAGGGCTATTACACTGTCTTTTTTAGTTTGGTTGGTTGGTTGGTTTGTTTTGTTTTGTTTTTGTTTTTTTCGAGACAGGGTTTCTCTGTGTAGCCTTGGCTGTCCTGGAACTCTTTGTAGACCAGGCTGGCCTCGAACTCAGAGGTCCATCTGCCTCTGCCTCCCAAGTGCTGGGATTAAAGGCCGCGCCGCCACCACTACAGGGCCTATTACACTGTCTTGGAAAAACAAAACAAAACAAAAATCAAGACCACATGACAAATTTGTTAAATGACTAGAGACTGGGTCACCTCTAATGCCCCAAAATTTAATCTTTTCTATTCAAGTAGCACAATATATGAAGCTATGGGAGGGATTATATATGATGCTTAATATAACCTGTCCTCCCCCCCCAAAAAAAACAAACACACACTGAAAATATATGTATTCTTGGCTGACTGTGGTGGCACATGCCTTTAATCCCAGCACTCAGGAGGCAGAGGCAGGTAGATCACTGCAAGTTCCAGGCCAGACTGATCTACAAAGAGTCCAGAACAGCCAAGGCTAACACAGAGAAATCCTGTCTCAAAAAACCAAAAATATATACATATTCGTAAACTTTTAAACAAAGTTCACAAAAGGCTGTACGATCTAAATAGCTTTTTCATGACACTCAAATTTTATTTCCCTTGGTTTTCTCAAGACAAGGTTTCTGTGTATAGCCTTGGCTGTCCTGAACTTACTTTGTAGACCAGGCTGGCCTTGAACTCACAAATCTGTCTGCCTCTGCCTCCCTGAGTCCTGGGCTTAAAGGGATGCACCACCATACCTTGTTCAGACTTATAGGTATAAGACTATGAATATTAATTAAACCAAACGGGCCATTTTCTTTTTTTTTTTTTTTCCAATATATAAACCCTGTGCTACAAAAAGAGGCTTTTTAAAATATAATATTCATATGGCCCAAGTAACACTATCAATCTAGGGAAAAATTAACTACCCTCCATCAAACATCCTGTCACAACTTTAAATCCCATTAAAGCGTCAACCCACCTCCTTCCACACAGAAGAGTCCCAAACTCTTCAGAAAACTTTAGCGAAGTCCCCAATCACACTGGCATAACTGCAATGGAGACAACTAAACCCCATTCTTAATGGAAAACTAAATATAGTTCAAACTCAACTCACTCCTATTAACTAACTTCATATTCCAATATTGTCCATGATCTAGGCTTCGGTTCCCAATACATTTATGCCCTCTTTAGCAACTGGTTTTCCTTTTTTTCTTTCTTTCTTTTTTTTTCTTTAACCCTCTTCATTTTTTGAGACAGTTTCTCTGTGTAACCCTGGCTGTCCTAGACTAGCTTTGTAAACCAGGCTGGCCTTGAACTCAAGAGATCCGCCTGTCTCTGTTAGGATTAAAGGCCTGGCAGCAATTGGTTTTCTTAAACCTTAACCCTTGCCTCAAGAACTGGTTCATTACTAAAGAACACCAACTAAAAGCTAACATAAACTGCACTCTTTGAACTACACTACACTACTCACCAAAACAAAAGATAAAAACCTAGGTAAATATGAGGCCATTTTATCTCCTATATGACCTTAAATAACTACCCCCTTAATAACCTAATTAAAGAGGCAATACTTCAAATTCTAAAATCATTGGAACCCAAACTTCCCCAAAAAATGCTACCTGCCATTTGCTCCCAACTTTGTCAGTAAGCTGGAAGTAAGCGTTTAAACTTAACCATGAATCTCTTTAAATTCCTTTTACAATTTGGAAATGACAACACAGATTGGAACATCAGTGGCCAGACAAAACTGAATGGTTTTATAAACCAAACAAATTGGCTAAGGTAGTCATTAAAAGACAATATCCTTAGAAATATACATACACCTATGCCTGTCACTTTAGGAGTATTTAGCAAAGCTAGAAATATATCCAAGAACTTATAAAAGTTTTTAGAGACATACCTTAATCTTCGCCTCATCTGGTCCTTTACTAGAGTCCGCTACTTTGGTCCCTTGTTTCTCTCTCTGCCTATAAGTCTTCATGACTCCACATAAAAAGGCACTTTTGTTCTGTAAAGAAATTTTCCATTCACATTACATTATTATGTCTGTGTCTAATTAAATTTAAATGAACACATCAAAAGTATTCAACTTTTTATTCTTTCTACACTAACATTAAATTAACATTACCTGAACATGAGAGAGATCACTGTCTTTAAACTGTTGAAGCACTGCCAATGCGCCGTCTTCATTGAACTCTTTTAAAGCTTCGATAGCTCTTTCATCTAAATCACTATGTGCAACTAGCCCTGGAGAAGAGAAAATTTAGTGAGTTATCACCTTTTAAATTATCCAAATTATTTCTTCAGAAAGTTCTGTATTGGCCAATACAAGCACACATGTGACAACGATTCTACTCCCCTTATCTACATAATGAAGAACATACTTTAGCCATTCTGAACTAAGTAAGCCCTCTCAACCACACAGAAAGTCAACATATTTTACATCCTGCTTTGTGTCCAAGAAGTCCTGAACACTGCAATATGTCTACATATATAGGCCTACAAATCCTAGAGTCAACCAACAAAACACCAAGCATAACAACTAAACCTCTACTCAATGTCAAGTACCACTAGAAAAAGGAACCACAACACCAAGAAAGACAAGAGAACCTACAGTTACCAAGTTATTAAACAAGAATCCTGCTATAAAAATACCCCAAAAAGTCACATGGGCTGCTCTCAACATTTAGCAGCTGTTGCTACTATCATGTACTTAACCATCAGGCCAGACAGCCTTCCCCTGGGGAGGTCTATTCCCCACTTAGTCCCTCCCTCTACACTTTAACCTCTAGTTCAAACCTAAATTAACCAACTATCTCAGAACAAGGCAAAGCTCCAGTTCCCATATTTATTGGAAACCACAAAAAGTTGCTATTTTAGCTCAAAGCCAGAAATCCAATAGAAAAATTTTATAATGTAATTTTGCAAGTGTTAGTTCTTACCTGCAACGTAAATTTCATCTAGTTTTTCAGCAACTTTCTGTGGTAAACCAGCATCAAGCAATGTCTGAAAATTTTCTGAATGGATAACTGCAGAAGTAGTATCCATGGGCTCTTCAGTACCATTTCCATTAACATGTTCTGTAGCCATGTTTCCAGAGATCTGTTCAAACGCAATAAGCAAAATTAAACTAGAATCTTCAAAAAGAATAGAGGACAATGACAGTCCCAATCTTGACTTTCTCCACCACTAACTACAACCAGCCAGACTGAGCCTCCCTTGAAAAAAAAACCTTAAAGTCACTATCGCCTGACAAGCCAGATTTGGAGCCCGGGGTACAGAAGGACCGATTCACTCTAGTCTTCTTCCTCAACACCACCCCTGACTTCACCTGCTAACACTCGCTAGGAAAGACCGTATTACAAATGAAGCCCAATCACCACAGGGACCGGCCCAGCCTGCCACATGCAGCAGCTCCAAAGCGGAGAATAAGATAATATGTGAAGCAAGCAATGCTGGGCTTGTCTCTCTCCAAGGTAAACCAGAAAGTGCGCTTTTCCCGCCTGCCGCTTATAGATCAGTAACAACAGCCAGCGAAGAACAAAGCGCTCACACAAGCCACCTTCCCACCACCCAATTCCTCCACCCTTCACCCCCACACCCCAAAGCCCGCCCCCGACTCCGCACCCGGAGCGGCAGCCTCACCATTGCGGCCGCCAGGAGCCCATTAGAAACACGTGCTCTGCGCCTTCAAATGTCCTACAACTTCCTTCAACGGAAACCCACCGAGTACCGGGCCAAAGACGGTCGTCACCGCCTCCCAACAATCATCAACCCGCAGTCGCGCTCCGAGCCCCCCGAACAGTGCGGCCGCACAATCTCGCCCCTCAACACCGAGACCGCGGCGGCGCCAGGCCACCACGGGCTCTCCCCGCCCCCCAGCGCCGCCGTCTCCGGCCGTGACACATGGCTCTCCGCCCCGGGCGCTCCCCGGGCGCCCGCGACCCCCCAGCCTCCCGCACCCTTCGGTGCAGTGGGCTGCGGCGCCGAGGCCGACAGCCCGCGCCGGGAGGGCGTTCCGCCGCCGGGCGCACGCCCGCGGGAAGCCCAGCACCGCCCAAGCCCGCCGACCGGCCGCGGGACAGCACCCGCGCCTCTCCGCCCACTCCCGCGCCGCCGGCCACGACAGCACCAAGTCCGCCGCCGCTCGCCGTCCGCGCGGGCCACGGGGCTGCCGAGGCGCCTCCTCCCGGAGCGCCGCAGACAAAGCCCAGCCGCGGCAGCACATGGAGAGGAGGAAGTGGCGGCGCGGCCGCGGCCTACTCCCTGGCAGCCCCGGCCAACGTGCTCCTCTCCCCCCTTGGAATCCATTTTCCAGAAAAGCCGGTTTCTCCCCGGCCGCCCTCCCCCCCCACCCCGCAAGCTCCCTGCACAATGTCAACGGAGCTCCCCTCCCGGTCCAGGGTGCCGGCGGTCGTTACCTCCCCGCGGGGCTGCGGCCGAGGAATCCTGTCCGACGGGGTCGGGTGACGGGGAACGCGTGCTCGCTGCTCCCTGTGTCCGGCGCGAGTGGAGCTGTTGTAAAATGGCGGCCGAAGCTCACGCCGCTGGCAGCAAACCCGATCCAGTTCCACTCGCCTCCGAGCGCGCTCCCAGTGCGCGCGCGCGCCCCCGCGTGACCCCCCTTCCCTCCCCTCCCTGGCGCGTCCGCTTCTCTCACTCACTCCCTCAGCCCCTGCCCTCCTCCAGCTCCTCCTTCTCCCCCCTGCCACCTCCGCCGGCCTCAGGCCGCCCTGTCCTCTCGGCCTTCCTCCGTCCCCCCCTGCACCTCCTCCCCCAGCGTCCCCACTCCCGTCCGCGGCCGCTCAGACACGAGTGGCCGCCCTTCTCCCCCTCCTCCTCTTCCTCCTCCCTCCTCCTCCTCCTCCTCCTCCTCGCTGGCACTCTGGCTCACGCCCTCCCTCAGCTAGCTCTCTCGGCCCCGTCCTCAGTCCCTGCCGAGTCGCTCTTTCTCTCTCCCGCGCTGACGTGACGACGCAGCCGACGCCTCAGGACGCGCGCCCGCGGGCCCCGCCCCTCGCCCCGCCCCTAGCTCCGGGTAGTGGCGGCGGCGGGGGGGGGGCGGGGTGGAGACTCCGCCCTTCCGCCGCGGCGGGCCGTGAGGGGCCGAGTGAATGAGAGACCCGCCCTCCCTGCGGACACTCCCTCGCGCTCCGCGGGCGGGGCGGCCGGCTCGGCGTGTCCTACTCATTCTTTGTCAGGAGAGGAGCATCTCCCCCACCCCGCCCTCCCCGCCCCCACCGACGGCCCCCGGGCTCCGAGGGTGCCCGGAGCAGGCTACCCCAGCTCTCCCGCCGCCACCGCCGCCGCCGCCGCCGCCCCGCTCCCTGGGCGCTCGGGAAGCTGCAGGCGCACGTGTCCCCCGGGGCGGGGCGAGGCGAGGCAGACAATGGGGCTGCGGGGAGGGGAGCCCCACGGGGTGGGGGGCGGGATGGCGGAGCTCGGGGCGACCTGGTGGCGGGGCTCGAGTTCGGGAGTCACCCCGGGGAGCCCCGGCCTCCGCCGCTGGACAATGGGGCGTCCCGCGGCCCCGGCGCGCGCCGGCCTCCGCTCTTCCACGAATACCCTGGGCGGAGGGAGGGGCGCCGCGGGTTCGCGAGGAAATCCCAGTGCCTCTCGCCCGGGGATGACAGGGAGGCCAGATTTGGAAGCTTAACCGGCCCGGTGGTGTTGGGTTGTGCAATATTCCGTTTCTGTCCCTGGCCTTTTAAGCAGTGAAGTGCTCCTCCTGGCACACTTTGAACAACTTGAAGCAGCACAAAGCTGCGTGATTAGGACAACTGTGAGGAAAATGTCTGTGCTTTTCAAACATCTTGGCAACTAAATGTTATGTGAAGTGACATTTCCTTTGTAATCGTTTAACTAGGTACAAGAAAGACAAGACAAAGGCGTTTGTATCTCAGACGAAATGGATACTAATTTTATCCATAGCAACTGTAATGAAAAATAGCATTATCCTTTTTACAAAAAAAAAAAAAGCTTATTTTTAGAAAGCTACTGGTTCCTCCAAATGAGCTTTGTGCAATGATAACAAGCCAGTATTCCAAGGAAAGTTAGATAAACACTATTCAAAGTACCTAGACACACAAAAGGGAGCTTTTTTTTTTTTCCTGTTGGCAGGTGGACCAAATAGGAAATATTTCTGAAGTACTGTCTAACCAGAACCTGTTTAATAAGGCTCTGGCTAACCACCATCTATTTCCCTCCCTACCAAACATATTCCTGCTATCGTATTTGATTAATTCAGCAAGAGATTATCATTCCTACCCCAAAAGTCTGGATAATGATATCAATGAAAAACAACCAGAACGTTAATAGAAAACCTATGGATTAAACAAGGTGGAAAATGCTTGACATTTACGGTTTTTATTTAATGATTCCTGAACACAAGAGAGCTCCTTTAAAAGGCGCCTCTCCCTCGGCAATGTCAAGAACTCTCAAATTGAAAGCTCTCCATCTCTGACCTAAATTCCTTTCATGTCTTAGACTTCCCTTGCACATTTTTAAAGACTTACTTGGATTATGTGTATGTTGTGTGTGTGTCAGCATGTGAGTACGTGCATGTGAGTGCAGGTGCCCACAGAGGCACTGACTCTCAGTGGAGCTACAGTTGCAAGCAGTTATGAACCTCTGGACTTGGATGCTAGGAACAAAACTTGGTCCACTACAAGAGCAGTGCACACCCTTAACTACTGATCCAACTTGCCAGCCCCCATACTTATTTTTTTTTAAGGCTTTTAATGGCCTGATTTTTGAGGTGGGGCCGTGTGAGACAAGGTTTCTCTGTGTAACAGTGCCCGGGCTGTCCTGGACTCACTTTGTGGACCAGGCTGGCCTTGAACTCACAGAGATCCGTCTGCCTCTGCCTCCCAAATGTTCCACCACCGCCTGGCAGTCTGATGTTTCAAAAGGCACCTAGCTCAAGATCCTTCCTTTCATCCTTTCTATAATCCCAGCAAGAGGGTGCGAAATAGCAAGTTCAAGGCCACCTGGCAACTTGATGTGTTGTCTGGAAAACAAAGCAACAGCATTAGCTGCAAAAGGAGCCCTCCAGGACACCAGAGTCTCCTGCTGACTATCAGTTAGTGGAGTCCAGTCAGTTAGCTCCTCTTTCAAGTTCCCTATCTGCCTTGCTCCCTCTGCTGTGTGCTACACCAAAAAAAGAAAAAGAAGAAAAAGGCACCACCCTTCTGATTCTTCTATTCAAGGCTAGCCCAGGTTGGAAGTGTGCACTCTGATCCCCGTCCCTTCCACCACCTTTTACAGAAAAGATCCTGTGAAACATTTGTAGTTCGGTAGGCAGTCCAGATAGTTCTTCAACACCCCCCACCCACCCGCCCACACCCCATAACCCCAAAACTAAAAATTACACCTAGGAGAAAAATCATAGACTGTGTCTGCCTTCCCCCAATCCCTCACATAGAGCTCAGCTCTGGCCTAGGATGACCTTGAATTTCTGATGCTACTACGGCCACCTCCCAAGTGGGGCTGGCTTTATGTAGCTGGGCAAGCACTCAGCTGAGGTATGTCCCAAGCCAAAGATTTCAAGTCTTTAGATCAACAAGGCCCTCCACTATCTAACACCCTTGTCTCCACGTTTTAGCTGCTCTGCCAACCCAATGCAGCTGGCTTTTCCTTGATTCTGCATCTTTTAAGGTAGCTCAAACTACCTACTCGGTAGGTAGCTGGCGAGGAGCAGAACTGACTGAAAAGCATTCAGCTACGCTCTCTTCTAACCTTTTTCTCTTCTTTCGGTCTCTCTCTCTCTCTCTCTCTCAGAGATAAAAGAGTGGAATTCATTAGTTTTCCAGAGTAATGTCAAACTCTCAGGCTCAAGCTACCCTCCAGCTCATTGCAGGACCTACAAGCAAATGGCAGCTTCCCTACCTCATTTGACACCTTTCAAAATGAAACAACAGTGTAATTATGCTCCTGGCACTCAAGACCGTGCTGGTTCTAGGCTTAATCCGGAAGTAATATTACTAAACTATGGGGAAAAGCTGAATATGGCCAGGTATAGTGGGGTACACCTTTAATCCTAGCATTTAGGAAGCAGCGGAGGCAGGCAGATCGATGTGAGTCCGAGGCCAACCTGGTCTATAAACTAAGTCCAGGACAGCCAAGGCTACACAGAGAAACCTGTCTCAAAACAAAACAAAACAAAAAACAATAAAAATTATTATTTCTGGGCAGTGGTTACACACATCTTTAATCCCAGTACTTGGGAGGCAGGGGCAGGCAGGTCTCTGTGAGTTGAAGGTCAGCGTGGACTACAAAGCAAGTCTAGGACAGTCAAGGCTACACAGAGAAACACTCTTGAAAAACCAAAACAAACTGGGCAGTGGTGGTGCACGCCTTTAATCCCAGCACTCAGAAGGTAGAGGCAGGCAGATTGCTGTGAGTTCAAGGCCAGCCTGGTCTACAAAGTTAGTTCAGGACAGCCAAAGCTACACAGAGAAACTCTGCCTCGAAAAGCCAAAAGAAACAAAGAGACAAAAACAAAAATAAAAATGATTCTAGTTATGGCTGCACATCCCGGTGATCAGCACTGTGGAGGTTGAGGCAAGAGGATCAAAGGTTCAAAGCCTCGGCTATTGAGGAGACGGCTAAGCACATAGCTTAAATTCAATCCCTAGAATGTACATGGGCACAAGAGTACCAACTCCCCTAAATTATCCTCTGACCTCAGCATGCACACCAATTCACATACATACACGAGAGAGTGAGAGAGAGAGAGAGGATTAGTAAGGAAAGCACTTGTCTTAAGAGTCTGCTAATTAGCCAGGCGGTGGTGGTGCATACCTTTTATCCCAGCACTCGGGAGGCAGAGGCAGGTGGATCACTGTGAGTTCGAGGCCAGCCTAGTCTACAAAAGTGAGTCTAGGACATCCAAGACTACACAGAGAAACCCTGTCTCGAAAAAACAAAAACAAAAACCAAAAAAAAAAAAAAAAGGGGCTGCTGATTATGGCAGCTAGAAAGAACACTCAGTGAGTAAGAAGACTGGCTGCTTTTCTTTCTTTTTTTTTTTTTTTTTTTTTTTTTTTTTTTTTTTTTTTTTTTTTTTTTTGTTTTGTTTGGTTGTTTGTTTTATTTTTCAAGACAGGGTTTCTCTGTGTATTCTTGGCTGTTCTGGACTCACTTTGTAGACCAGACCGGCCTCAAACTCACAGCGATCCACCTGCCTCTGCCTCCCAAGTGCTGGGATTAAAGGTGTGCACTGCCACACCCGGCACACTTCGGACTCTTGCAGGAGAGCTGGATTTGGTTCCCAGCACCTACCTACATGGCATCTTACAATCTCCTGTTCCAGGAAATTCAATGCCCTCTCTGTCCTCTCTGGTCATAGGCCCAACAGTGGTATACAAACACTTTTGCAGGTTAAAGCACTCATAGCCATACAAATAAATTAGGTTTTAAAAATCAAAGCAACAAAGTAAGGGGCTAGAGAGATGGCTATGTGGATTGCTTGCTGTCCTTGGCACACATGTAAGAAGCCAGGCATAGCAGCACACTCCTGTCATGTCAGCACTAGGAAGGCAGACACAGCAGGGGCTCAGAGCTCAGCCAGCCTGGCCTAATCAGGTCAGAGTGAGAAACCTGCTTTGAACACAATGTGGACAATCCTGAAAAATGATATCAAAAGCTTACTCATAGAAGTGGTGTTGCACGCCTTTAATCCCAGCACTTGGGAGGCAGAGGCCGGCAGATCTCTGTGAGTTTGAAGCCAGCCTGGTCTACAGTGCAAGTTCCAGGACAGCTAGAGCTGTTAGAAAAACTCTGTCTTGAAAAACCAAAAAAAAGGGGGCTGGAGAGATGGCTCAGAGGTTAAGGGCACTGACTGCTCCTCCTGAGGTCCTGAGTTCAATTCCCAGCAACCACATGGTGGCTCACAACCATCTACAATGTGATCTGATACCTCGTCTGGCCTGCAGGTGTACATGCAGGCAGAGCACTGTATACATAATAAATAAATAAATATTTAAAAAAAAAAAAAAAAAAAAAAAAAAAAAAAAAAAAAAAAAAAAAAAAAAAAAAAAAAAAAAAAAAAAAAAAAAAAAAAAAAAAAAAAAAAAAAACCAAAAAAAAAAAAAAATAAAAATAAAAATAAATTTAAAAATTAAAATAAAAACAGCTTATAAACACAAACATGTGCTCAAGTGCTCACATACACACAGAGAGAGAGAAAACCAAAACTGAAGCCTCTGCCTCCTAAGTGATGAGATTAAATGCTCTATATTGCCCAGCTGATAATATGGTTTTAATGTTTACAAACATATATATGAAATATAAACAAACTTGGTAATGTAGTGTGAAACTGTCAATTGTTGGTCAACTAAGTGTTACGATACATGCTTATATTCTCACACTCAGGAGACTGAGGAGGCAGGGGAATCTCTGTCTCAAAGACACTGTCTCAGCCTGGCACAGGGGTGCGTGCCTCTAATCCCAGCACTCAGGAAGGCAGAGGCAGGCGGATCTCTGTGAGTTGGTGGCCAGCCTGTAGAGAAACCATCTCAAAAAACCAAAAGAAAAAAAATGGGGAAAAAAAAAAAAAAAAAGACACTTGCTGCTCTTGCGATGTGTTAGTTGAGATCCTAGTACACAAGTTTGGCCACTCTCAGCCCCAGTTGTAGTTTCAGCTTCTGGGGATCAGACACCCTTTTCTGGCCTCCACTGGCAGCTACAGGCAGGCACGTGCACATAAACACTTCTACACACACACTGACACATAAGTTTAAAATTTCTTAAAGTAAATTGAAAAACAAAATTTCATTACTCATTTGTTTCCTTATTCTTCTCAGTATTTGTATTTTTTAAAATTTACTTATTTATCATATATACACAGGGTTTGGCCTACATATACACCAGAGGAGGGCACCAGATCTCATTATAGATGGTTGTGAGCCACCATGTGGCTGCTGGGAATTGAACTCAGGACCCTCCTGAAAAGCAGTCAGTGCTCTTAACCGCTGAGCCCTCTTCTCAGTATTTGAAATAGTGAGAAAGATGCTGAATTGGCAGATAATAAAAGGCAGTCATAAGCCTGGTGTTGTGGCCCACATCTTTAATGCCAGCACTCAGGTGGCAGAGGCAGGCGGATCTCTGTGAGTTCGAGGCCACCCTGGTCTATAAAGTGAGTCTAGGACAGCCTAAGGCTACACAGAGAAAACCTGTCTCAAAAAACCAAAAAATTACAATTAAAAAAAAGACAGTCACATGGGCAGAATTGCTTCAGTTCCATTTTCTTTGGTTTTTGAGACAGGGTTTCTCTATGTACGCTTGGCTGTCCTGGCCTCGCTTTGTAGTCCAGGCTGGCCTCGAACTCTCAGAGATCCACCTGCTTCTGCCTCCAGAGTGCTGGGATTAAAAGCGTGTGCCACCACGCCCGGCAATTGCTTCAGTTCTTATTTAAAATTCTTCCATCAACTCAAAACCACCTTTTTAAAAATCAAGCTTGAGCTGTAATCCCAGCACTCTAGAAAGCAGAGGCAGGCGGATCTCTGTGAGTTCGAGGCCAGGCTGGTCTACAACGTGAGTCCAGGACAGACAAGGCTACACAGAAAAGCCCTGTCTTGAAAAACAAACAAAAACGGGTGGGGGAGGAATGGAGAGATAGGTTAGTGGTTAAGAGCACTGACTGCTCTTCCAGAGGACCTGGGTTCAATTCCCAGCACCCATGTGGCTGTGAGTCTAGGACAGGCAAGGCTACACAGAGAAACTGTCTTGAAAAACAAAACGAAACGAACAAACAAAAAAATCAAGCCAGTGGGAGCACATGCCTTTAATCCTCACATTCTGAAGGCGAAGGCAGGCAGATCTCTGAGTCTGAGGCCAGCCTGGTCTGTAGAGAGTTCCAGAGCAGCCGGGGATATACAGAGAAACCCTGTCTCAAAAAACCAAAACGAAAAAAGAAAAAATTCTTTTCTAAATTTTCTGCAGTGATCATATATTAGATTTTTCAGGAGAGGAGGGAATTCTCCAGTTATTTGGGGGGGGTGGTTTCGGGGGAAATCCACAACACAATCTCCTTCTTTAAACAGAGCTTTAAAAACATGTCTTTAAAAAAAAGAAAAGAAAAGAAAAGAAAGAGGAAGCCAAGCTTGGTGGTGCACACATTTAATCCCAGCACTCGGGAGGCAGAGGTCAGCAGATCGCTCTGAGTTCAAGGCCAGCCTGGTTTACAAAGCAAACCCAAGACAAGGCTACACAGTAAAATCTTGTCTGGAAAAAGAAAAAAGCGCATTGAAGACACATGCCTTCAATCCTAGCATTTTGGAGGCAGAGGCAGGGGGATCTCTGACTTCGAGACCAGCCTGGTCTACATAGTGAGTTCCAGGACAATCAAGGCAACACATAGAAACCCTGTCTCGGCTGGGCGTGATGGCGCACGCCTTTAATCCCAGCACTTGGGAGGCAGAGGCAGGTGGATCACTGTGAATTCGAAGCCAGCCTGGTCTGCAAAGCAAGCTCCAGGACAGCTAGAGCTGTTACACAGAGAAACCCTGTCTCGAAAATAAATAGAATAAGTTTTTTTGGTTTGGTTTGGTTTGGTTTGGCTGTCCTGGGCTCGCTTTGTAGACCAGGCTGGCCTTGAATTCACAGTGATCTGCTTGCCTCTGCCTTTTGAGGCTGGCATTAAAGGCATGCGCCACGGTGCCTGGCGTACAATAGAATAGTTTAACTATCTGAAGAGATATATGTAATGAAGAAACACAGGCAGAAAGCAAGTGTATGAAAAGTTGTTTGGTTTAGATGAGAAATGCACCCCATCGTCTCGAGCATTTGAATACTTAGTCCCAAATTGATGGTGCTGTCTGGGTGACTTAGGAGATGCGATCTTGTTGGAGGAAGTATGTCACTGGAGACAAGCTTTGAGAGTTCAAAGTTTCTTTTTCTTTTTTTATGTTATAGAGTTTATTAAATGAGCATGGGGTGAGAAGGAAAGGGGGAGGAGTACCCCAAAGAGAGTCAGACAGAGGCAGGAAGAGTAAGAAGAAGAGAGACAAGAGTTTAAATTTTCAAGCAACTTTAAATTTGCACCCTCTGTTTCCTACTTGCAGTTCAAGTTAAGCTTTCAGTTGTTTCTGCCACCTTGCCTGCTGCGTGCAGCCACAATTTCCTGCCACGATGGACTCTTACCCTCTGGAAACATAAACCCAAACAAACTCTTCCTTCTTTAAGATGCCTCGGCCATGGGGTTTTAGCAGAATAGAAAAGTAACTAATACAGATAACTTGAAATAACCAAGTCAAGCATAGTGAGATTCTGTTATGTATCTGTTAGGATGCTCAAAATCCAGAACACTTACCATCACTAGGTGTTGGCAAGGATGTGAAAGCACAAGAACTGGCTGGGTGTGGTGGTATATGCCTTTAATCTAATCCCAGGACTCCAGAGACAAAGGCAGACAAATCTCTGTGAGTTCGAGGCCAGCCTGGTCTGCAAAACAAGTCAAGGACAGCCAAGGCTACACAGAGAAATCTTGTCTCATGAAACAAACAAACAAACAAACAAACAAAAGAAAGCACAAGAATTGTCATTGCTGCTGGGCGTGGTGGTGCTCGCCTTTAATCCCAGCACTTGGGAGGCAGAGGTAGGTGTATCCCTGTGAGTTCGAGACCAGCCTGGTCTACAAAGTGAGTCTAGAGAATTGCCTTAACTTTAGAGTCAGCCTGGGTTATATAATGAGTTACATTCTAACCTAGGCAGGGTGTGGGAGTGCATGCCTTTAACCCCAGCAGAGCTAGATGGATCTTTGTGACTTCAAAACCAGCCTGGTCTACAAAGTGAATTCCAGGACAGCCAAGGCTATTACACAGAGAAACTTTGTCTCAAAAAAAACAAATAAACAAGCCAGACAGACAAACATTCCAGCTTAGGCTACAATTCCAGAGCCTGTCTCAGACAAACAAACAAACAAACAAACACAAATGCAACAAGCAAAAAGAAGATATACAGAAATGCTATGTGCATCTTCCTTAATGAGAAAGTTAATTTGAAAAGACTCTATACTGTGTAGTTCCAACTATGTAAGGGTCTGGAACTAAAAAAGATGCAAACTAGAGAGATGGTTCAGCAGTTAAGAGCAACTATTGCTCTTAGTCCCAACAAAAACAACTGGTAAAATTGTGCTGTACAGATAAATGTCATAACACCTACAGGGTATAACAAACACATCCAGAGGGAACTCAAAGGGGAACTAAAGACTTTAATAAAATGTATCAGTGTTGGTTTGCCAGTTGTAGCAAGTGTGCCTACTAATGTACTATGTTAATAATAGGGGAAGGGTTAGTGAGGAGATAAGTGGAAACCTCACACAATTGTTTTCTCTGAAACAAAAAGAACTCTTGTTCTGGTTTGCTTCTCTGTTGCTGTGATAAAACACCATGACCAAAAACACCTGGGGGGAGGGGGCAGCAAAAGTTGGGGTTTTGTGGGGGGGTGGGGGTGCGGGGCTTACAGGTAGGGAAGCCAAGACCCAGGGCAGGAATCTGGATTCAGGAACTGAGGCAAAGAGCATGTGGGATGCTATTTATGAGCTTGCTTCTTTCTTATACAACCCATGCCTTTCTATCCAGGAATGGAACCCTCTACAGTGGTCTGGGACCTCCCACCTCTAACATTAATCCAGAAAATGCCCCATAGACATGCCCACAGGCCAATCTGATGGGGGCCATTCCTAAACCAACTGTCACCTCTTCCCAGGTGTCTCCTGTTTGTTTCATGTCACCTCTTCCCAGGTGTCTCCTGTTTGTTTCATGATGGCAAAGAATAACCAACAACTGCTCTAAAAATCAAGTTTATTAAAAGCTTAAAGGACATCTTCAACATGAGCAAAAAAAAAAAAAAATCTATATATAAGATTCATAGCTCAGTCTCATTTTAGCTTCTTTTTTTGTTTGTTTTTGTTTTTGCTTTTCGAGACAGGGTTTCTCTGTGTAGCCTAGGCCATTAAGGTCTGTAGTCCTAGATATTTCTTCAAAAGCCATTGCTCTTCTCTGTCTTTAAAGCAAGTTCTGGGCCCTCACTGGAAAGCCAGGCAATTCTGGGTTGATTTAGATGGAGAGCACTCCCCTTGTACTCACTCATTTTGAGCTTCACTGAACTCCAGCGTGTGGTGAGTCTGCTAGAACCCTGTGCCCATGAGGCGTCATGGCCACTTTAAGGAAATGGAACAGGATGAAACAACAGGCACACGTATTGTGTATATCCCCCTGTGTGCACATATCCTTTTATACAAGCGGGGTATTTCTATTGTTTGTTTATTAGAGACCCGTCTGGCTTTAATTTGTTTGTTTTTGGTTTTGGTTTTCCAGATAGGGTTTCTCTTGTAGTCCTGGCTGTCCTGGACTCGCTTTGTAGGCCAGGCTGTCCTCAAACTCACAGAGATCCGCCTGCCTCTGCTTCCCAAGTGCTAGGATTAAAGGTGTGCACCACCACAGCCAGGCTTAAGATTTATTTATTTATTTATTATGTATAGAGCAGTATTTTTGCCTGCATTGTGCTCCTGCACGCCAGAAGAGGGCACCAGGTCTCATTAAAGATGGTTGTGAGCCACCATGCAGTTGCTGGGAATTGAACTCAGGACCTTTGGAAGAGCAGTCAGTGCTCTTAACCTGGCTGGTTTTGAACTCACTTTGTAGCTGAAGATAATCATCTTCCTGACTTCTCCTACCCAAATACTGCACTACATTGAGTTCAAGGTACAAGCTTAAGCTACAATTATGGTGATCACAATGATGCATAGCTGTAATTTCAACACTCAAGAGGCCAAGACAAGTTTAAAAGGGGAAGGTCCTCTTTCATTGTATGGTGAGCTCAAGACTACTTGCACTAAGTAGAAACACTGTCTCAAAAAGAAAGAAGTGGCCTAGGAATACTTGGTTAATTAGGAACATGGAAAAAAGCCAGTATGGAATATTAGGTAACACCGACAGAGGATGAAGATGGGTCTTCAAAAGAATCTGAGAAGGAGCAGGGAAACAGTTAAGAACACACAGGATCAGCCAGGTGGTGGTGGCACATGCCTTTAATCCCAGCACTTGGGAAGCAAAGACAGGTAGATTGCTGTGAGTTCAAGGCCAGCCTGGTCTACAAAGCAAGTCCAGGACAGCCAAGGCTACAAAGAGAAACCCTGTCTCGAAAAACAAAAAAAAGAAAGGAAGGAAGAAAGAAAACACAAGATCAGCCAAGGCTACACAGAGAAACTCTGTCTTGAAAGCCAAAAAAAAGAAAGAAAGAAAGAAAGAAAACACAGGAGAGGATTATGCTACACACACACACACACACACACACACACACACACACACACACTCATACACACACACACACTCATACACACACCCCAAAGGAATAAGGAATAGTCACGAAGGAAGATGTCATCAACATGGTTGTCTTATTTAGAGTTACTTATTGCTGTGATGAACACCTCACTCATCCAAAAGCCACTCCAGGAGGAAGAAGTTTATTTGGCTTGCATATCCTGAATCACAGTCCATGAGGAAGGCCAAAGCAGGAAGTCAAACCAGGCAGGAACCTAGAGGCAGGAGCTAACACAGAGGCCATGGAAGAGTGCTGCTTACTGGCTTGCTCCTCATGGCTTGCTATGTTTGCTTTCTTATAGAACCAGCCCAGGAGTGGCATCACCCACAATGGGCTAGCCCTTTGCCCATCAGTCACTAATTTAAAAAATGCCCGACTGTAGTGGTTCTCGACCTTCCAATGCTGGACTCTTTTTGTTTGTTTGTCTGTGTAGCCCTGGCTGTCCTGGAATCGCTTGTAGACCAGGCTGGCTTCCAGCTCTCAGTGATCCACCTGCCTCTGCCTTCCGAGTGCTGGGATTAAAGGCGTGCGCCACCACGTCCGGCAATGCTGCAGCTCTTTAATACAGTTCCTCATGTTGTGGTGACCCCCCCCCCCCCCCGCCAAGCATAAAACTATTTTTCTTGCTGCTTCATAACTGTAATTCTGCTACTGTTATGAATTGTAGTGTTAATATTTTAGGAGACAGAGGGGTTTGCCGAAGGATTCATGCCCCACAGGTTGAAAACCACTGCCCTCCAGGCTTGTGTGCCTATAGCCCCATCTTATGGAGGCATTTTCTCAATAGAGGTTTCCTCATCTCCTGTAACTCTAGCTTGTATCCAGTTGACACAAAACTACCCAGCACAACGGTCAAGTTCCTGAAATATCAAGCAAGAAGAGAACTCAAGATTCCATTGGCTTTGAGGACAGCGACATCATCTATTTAGAGCAACAAGTGTAATTCAGTGGGGCTGGAGAGATGGCTCAGCGGATATGAGCACTGGCTGCTCTTCCAGAGGCCCTGAGTTCAATTCCCAGGAACCACATGGCATCTCACAACTGTCTATTATGGGATCTGCTGTCATCTCTTGGCGTGCAGGCATACATTCAAGAGAGAGAGAGAAAGAGAGAGAGCGAGAGAGAGAGAGAGATACAGACAGACACACACAGAGAGAAAGAGAGACAGACAGATAGACAGAGAGAGAGAGACAGACAGACAGACACACAGACACACACACACAGAGAGACAGACAGACGGACACACAGACAGACACAGAGAGAGAGAGACAGACAGACACACAGACACACAGACACACACACAGAGACAGACAGACACACAGAGAGAGAGAGAGAGAAAGAGAGAGACAGACAGACACACAGACAAACACAGAGAGAGAGAGAGAGAGAGAGACACAGACAGACAGACACACACACACAAAGAGAGAGAGAGAGAGACAGACACACAGACAGACACACACACACACAGAGACAGACAGACAGACACACACACACACACACACACACAGAGTGTAATTCAATGGAGTGGTGCAGGTGTACACTAGAATGTGGTAGGCTAAAAGTAAATAGAAGATGAGCATACAAAGACAAGTGTATGCTATACTTTCAAAAATGTAGCACAGGGCCCGGAGAGGTGGCTCAGCATTTAAGAGCTCTTCCTGATCTTGCAGAGGACCCTTGTTTGTTTCCCAGCACCCTTACGGTGGCTCACAACTAGCCTTAATGCCAATTTCAGGGGCTCCAGCAATCCCTTCTCTGGACCTGTGCAAGCACAAGGCACACCACACCATAGTATTGTGTGACAGTTTCCTCCAAGAATGAACCTCTTCATTCTTCAAGGAAACACCTTAAGCAGAAAAGTAAACAACTCAAAATAACTCCAGGAAGTCCCTGAAATTAACCAGATTCACTAAATCTCTCTCTCTCTCCTTGCCAGAGTAAACAAGAAAAGCAGAGAATCCCTCAGCTGAGCTGCCAAGAAGGCTTGCAGACAAGCGGAGCTGCAAAGTGGATTCTGAGACCAGACTAGCTGCCTGGAAGACATTGAAACCAGATTCGCTTGGAAAGGATGCTCTCCAACCTGCTGAGCTGCTTGCAGGCTGTGGGGTGTGCTCTGGACTTCTCAGTTCTGCTGGGTCTTGGTGATGCTTTGAGTCATTTGTGCTCCTGCAAGTAACCAGAATAAAATTCGCTGGTTCACCAAGCTGGACTTTGGTGCTGTCCATACTTAGGTCTGTCATGGGTTCCCTACCTGAGGTGAGCAGACATATGTGTTAAGTCTCCCCAGGAAAAGTTTTGTCACATAATAGATGCACACACAAATATGCAACAAAACACTAATACTCGTTAACTTAAATAATTAGCCGGAGCCGGGCATGGTGGTGCATGCCTGTAATCCCAGCACTTGGGAGGCAGACGCAGGTGGGTCGCTGTGAGTTTGAGACCAGCCCGGTCTACAAAGTAAGTTTAGGTCAGCCAAGGCTACACAGAGAAACTCTATCTCAAAAAGAACAAAGACCAAAAAAAAAAAAAAAAAGTAGCCGGGCTTGGTGCCACATGCCTTTAATCCCTGCACTAGGGAGGCAGAGGCAGGCGGATCTCTGTGAGTTCGAGGCCAGCTTGGTCTATAAAGCGAGTCTAGGTCAGCCAGGGATATTACGCAGAGAAACCTTGTCTCAAAAAAACCAAAAAGAAACAACAACAACAAAATAAAACAAAACAAAAAAGAATGAGGATGGCCGGGCAATGGTGGCACACACCTTTAATCCCAGCATTCAGGAGGCAGAGGCAGGTGGGTCGCTGTGAGTTCGAGGCCGGCCTGGTCTACAAAGCGAGTCCAGGGACAGCCAAGTCTACACAGAGAAACCCTGTCTTGAAAAAACAACAAAAAACAAAACAAAACAAACAAAAGAATGAGGAATGACCTGTGAGCTGGAGAGAAAGCCAAATCCTGAACTATTTCGATGTTTATATAAACTGATACTTAATGTTGAGGAATTGAGAAAGAAGGCATCATCATCCTTGTAGTATTTAGGTTTGTAGAAGCCCCATAAACAGGGGCAAGACCTTTGCCTTTGCCTTGTTCCCTTTCTGTGTCCAGAACAGCACATTCTCAAGTCGGATGGCTCAAAATAACATAAATGTTTTGTCTCATAGTTTTGAAGGTAAGATGTCTGGAGGCAATGTTGGTGGACTCCCCCTGCCTTTGAAACTTTTGACTCTCCTTTGTTCCTGAAGGTGTTTGAGCAATCTTTGGCATTTCTTAGCTTGCGGCTGCATAGCTCCAGGCTTTCATTATCACATGCTTTTCTTGTTTTTGAATAGCCCTCTGCCTATAAACATAATAGTCATATTGGGTTAGAAACTTGCGTTACTCTAGTATGACTTCATCTTGACTAATTTTACTTGCAACGCGCCTATTTCCCAATGAAGACGAATCCTGTGATACCGGAAGTCAACATTTTACCATCTTTTTGGAAGGAGGCATAATTGCTCAAGGAGAAGATGGATGTGCTGCTACAAAGCACTGGGGGAAATTTCACCTTACAGTAGGGATGGGACGCCAATCCCATTTCGCATACTTTTCATCTTAAATGTCCCCTAACCTCCTGTGCCAAAGGCTCTGCTTCCCATACAATAGTGCTGTTGACAGGCGCTGGAAACTTTGGGGAATGAGACCCAGCTGGAGGAAACAGGTCATTGAAGTTATACACTCGGAGGGGACATTGGGGCCCTCCCTTTCCTTTCTCCTGCTTCCTGGCCTCCACACTATAAACAGTCCCCTGTATTCCATGTTCCCTTAAGTGCACAACCTTACCACAAGTCTCTGAAACAACAAGCCAAGTACATCTTTCTGCCTTCTAAGCTGATCATGAAGTGAAGAAGACTTGAGAACTGATTTGTGGGAGGAATTTGGAAAAACCTGGAGAATTCTATAAGCCGAACTCGATGGGTAATTTTGGTGTGAGCTCCGAAGACCAGTGCTGACAGGAACATGTACAGCAGAGCATGCTCATAGGGTTTCAGGTGGAAACAAGGACTCCCCTGGGATTCACTGTGGCAAATAACTTGTGGACACTTCCTTCACCCCCTGAGTCTCTGCAAGAGGTCGAGCTTAAAGGTGACAAGCTATGAGCCGGGCGTGGTGGCACACGCTTTTAATCCCAGCACTCGGGAGGCAGAGGCAGGTGAATTGTTGTGAGTTCAAGGCCAACCTGGTCTACAAAATGAGTCTAGGATAGCCAGAGAAACCGTATCTCGAAAAACAAAACAAAACAAACAAGCAAAAAAGATTACAGGCTAATTAGACCAGCAGACAACATTTTCTAGGTAGCCCAACCTTTGCACTTTGGCATGGGTACTGCTGGATGCTTTTAGCAATGCTTAGAAGGATAACTGTGACCAGGTGTGGTGGCACACGCCTGTAATCCCAGCACTCGGGGGGTAGAGGGAGGTGGATTGCTGTAAATTCAAGGCCAACCTGGTCTACAAAGCAAGTACAGGACAGCCAAGGCCACACAGAGACTCCCTGTCTCAAAAACACTAAAAAAGAAAAAAAAAAGAAAAAAGAAGGATGTCTGTGAACAGAAACCAGAGCAGAAGTCACCAAGAATGAAATGTATTTCAAGTTGAAAACAGACTGGGTGTGGTGGTGCATGCCTTTAATCCTAGACAGATGCAGGCAGATCTCTAGAGTTTGAGATCAGCCTGATCTATATAGAGAGGCCAGGCAGGGTGATATAGTGAGACCCTTTTTCAAAATTAAAGAAACTAAAAATAACAGTAAAATTGAAAACAAAGAGAATGTGGTGGTTAAAGCAATCAGCACTACTAATAGCGGCAAAGCAATTTACGCTGGAACACTCGGAGAGAGTCTTAGAGAAAATTTCAGAACTCAACAAAACCCCTCCTGCTATAGACATAACAGTATAAAACTGTAAACTCATTTGATGGACTTAGCTTTGAGAAGTGCACTTTGAGAAGGGCATCTCACAGGGTCATTTGGGAAAGTGTTTCCCCATATACCATTGTGCTGGTTAGGATTTTTTTGTTTCTTTGTTTTTTTGGTTTTTCAAGACAGAGTTTCTCTGTATAGCCTTGGTTGTCTGGCCTTACTTTGTAGACCAGGCTGGCCTCGAACTCACCACAATTTTCCTACCTCTGCCTCCCAAGTGCTGGGATTAAAGGTGTGAACCACCTGACCTGAGCTAGGATCACCTGGGAAGAGAAAACCTTGACTGAGAAAATGCCTCCATCAAGCTGGCCTGTA
Source organism: Acomys russatus (assembly GCF_903995435.1). Classification (NCBI taxonomy): domain Eukaryota; kingdom Metazoa; phylum Chordata; class Mammalia; order Rodentia; family Muridae; genus Acomys; species Acomys russatus. The sequence continues at coordinate 16,291,140 of NC_067168.1, forward strand.
GTCAATTCTGTAGAATATATTCTTAAATCATTGTGGGCACTGCCACCCCTGGTGGACGGTGGATGGAGGACCAGGCTGGCCTCAAACTCACAGTGATCTACCTGCCTCTGCCTCCCGAGTGCTGGGAGTAAAGGCGTGCACCACCATGCCTAGCTTGGTCCCACTGCTAGCCAATGGTCAGAACATTCTCCACAGTTGAGTGGAGAGTGGGATATGACTTTCTCACGTACTCTGGTGCCTCACATTTGACCATGTCCCCTGGAGGGGTGGACCTGGTGGCACTCAGAGGAAGGACAGCAGGTTACCAAGAAGAGACTTGATACCCTATGAGCATATACAGGGGGAGGTAATCCCCCTCAGGAACAGTCATAAGGGAGGGGAATAGGGGGAAAATGGGAGGGAGGGAAGAATGGGAGGATACAAGGGATGGGATAACCATTGAGATGTAACAAGAATAAATTAATAAAAAAAATACCAAAAAAATTAAAAATAAATAAATTAATTAACAGCAGAACATTAAAAAAAAAATTGGGCTCACAATCTAATTAACATCAAGAAAGTAAACTGGCAAGGTGTGGTGGCCCATTCCTTGAATCCCAGCACTCTGGAGGCAGAGGCAGGTAGATTGCTGTGATTTCAAGGCCAGCCTGGTTTACAAAGCAAGTCCAGGACAGCCAAGACTACACAGAGAAAACCCTGTTTTGAAAAAAACAAAAACAAAGTAAGCTGAGCAAGCCATGGAGACCAAGCCAGGAAGCACCATTTCTCTGTGGCCTCCCTGTTGCTGCCGTGGCATCCCTCAGTGATGGACTATGTAAAAAAAAACCCTTTCCTCTTCAAATTGCTTTTGGCCATGGTTTCTTATCACAGCAGTAGAAAGCCAACCAAGACAACCGTCATCTAGGCAGTGGATACTGTGATCGTGGTCCAGGTGGTGGTAGAGGGGGTTGGCTAATGCCCAAGCTGGCAGCAGTCGTCAGTCTTGGGTGTTATTTACATGAGGCTGGTTTTGCAAACATGCAGAATGCAAGACTTGTGAGTTACAGAGGCGTCCACCCAGATTTCAAAGAAAGTGCTAGGAAACTAGATAAGATGTCCCAGGATTGGGGGCTCTCTCCTCTGATGAGTTATGTCTGAAGCTATGAGTGCCAAGTCAACAGTGCAAGAGAGAATTCAGTGAGCAAGAGGCACAGGTGCATGAATGATATGCTGATGGCAGTTGCAGGTAGCCAGAAGACTAAGTCCCTGAAAGAGACCGGTGGCTGCAGTGGGAAAGTTCATAGGGATGGGTAAGCCCAAACCCTGGATGTTGGGCTGGAGCCGTGGAACTTAGTTTTGCCCTGCTGAGTTTTTGTGTTGCTTCTCCTGTCTGATAATCACTTTATACCCCTCAATTCTCCCTTATATATAGTGTCTATCCCACCTTGGTGTGTTGAAAATCTATTATGTTTCATAATTTATGGCCTTCACAGTTTGAAGTTGGTGTGGAGTCCCTGGGGAGAGTTTGGACTTGTATGTTTGTTTTTCTTTGTTTGCTTGTTTTCAAGACAGGGTTTCTTTGTGTAGTCCTGGCTGTCTTTGAACTTGCTCTATAGATCCAGTTTGCCTTGAACTCAGAGACCTGCCTGACTCTTCCGCCCAAGTACTGGGATTAAAGGTGTGTGCCACCACCCTGATTGACTTTGTGCTTTTGTACAGTAACAGAACTGTAGAAATATCAGAGGGAAGGAATTGAACATTTTATTATACATGAAATTGTTATATCATACTAGGTGGTGTGATGAGCTTGTTGTTATCTTTATTTTGAAGCATTTTTAAAGGAAATGTGTTTGTGTAGGGCCCCTGGTGGTTAATCTTAAATGTAAACTCAGAGTGAAGAAAGGTCCCTAGGATATTTGTAAAACATAACTGGGGAGGGCCAGAGTGGTGGTGGCAGCATTGCACACCTCTAATCCCAGCACTCAGAAGGCAGAGGCTGGGATTAAAGCCATGCACCACCACATCCGGCTTTGGAATGTAGTGCTTGAAATGAGAATGTTCATTCAGTTACTTGAATACTGGCAGCACTGTGTAAGGGAGGTTTAGGAGTTATGGCCTTCTGGAGGAAGTAGATGGCGTCGGGTAGGATTTGAGAGTACAACGTCTCACCTTCCAGTTTGTGCTCTCTGCTTCAAGCTTGAGGTAAGAAAGGTGAGTTCTCTGCACGTGGTTCTGCCATTATACCTGCTGCTCGCTGCCATGCCTCCCTTCCCGGTGGACTGTTATTCCTCTAAAACCATAAGCCCAAGTAAACTCATTCTTCTAAAAGTTGTCTTAGTCAATTTGTATTTTTATCACAGTGACAGAAAAGTAACTAATACACTATTGAAATATTAACTATTTGGAGGATCCATTGATCATCAAAGTTCCTTAAAGTTTCAGTATTAAGGAATTGGCTAAATTCCTTACTGAAAATACAGTAAAATAAAATGTCCTTGGGCTGGAGAGATGGCTCAGTAGTTAAAAGCATTGATTGGTCTTCCAAAGGACCCAGGTTCAAATCCCAGCACAACTATCTGTAACTCCAGTTTCAGAGGATCTGGCACCCTCACACAAACATACATGCAGGCAAAACACCAATGCACATTAAAAATAAATAAAAATTAAATAATATTCTCAATGTGTCCAATGAGAACAGTGAGTAACAAAGTACTAGAGTTTTAAATGTAAAAGTCAAAGTAACATGGCTTGTTAGATGACTCAGCACAAGTTTCATACCTGAGTTTGGTTCTTGAAACCCTGTGAAAGGAGATAACCAACTTCTGAAAGTTGTCCTCTGACTTCTACACATGCTCTGATTCATGAGTACATGCATGCACTTGAGCGTGCACACACATACAACACTCAACTCACACAGACACACTAACAGTAAAATTTAGCCGGGCTATGATGGCACACACCTTTAATCCCAGCACTTGGGAGGCAGAGGCAGGCAGATCTCTGTGAGTTCAAGGCTAGCCTGGCTACACAGAGAAACCCTGTCTTGAAAAACCAAAAACCAAAGCAAAACAAAACAAAAAACAATAAAATTTAAGCTGGGTGTGGTGGTTCATATCTTTGATCGCAGCACTCTGGAGACAGAGGCAGGAAGCTCTCTGTAAGTTTGAGGCCAGCCTGGTCTACAAATTGAGTCCAGGACAGCCAGGACAACACAGAGAAACCCTGTCTCAAAAAACAAAACAGAAGAAGAAGAAGGAAGAGGAGAAAGAGGAGGAGGATAGATATTGAGCTTATTGGATTGGGGAAGATGAAGAAGAAATAGAGCAGAAATGATAAGAAAAGGAATATTAGAATATTAGATGTCTAGTGTAATCTATTGCTGTCCCTCATGCATTCTGTTAGTCAGAAATGACTTTACTGAGCCAGGTGTGGTGGTGCACCTCTTTAATCTCAGCACTCAGGAGGCAGAGGCAGGCAGATCTCTGTGAGTTCTAGGCCAGCCTGATCTACAGAGTGAGTCCAAGACAGCCAAAGCTACACAGAGAAACACTATCTCAGAAAAAAAAAAAAAGAAAGAAAGAAAGACCAAACAAACAAACAAAATTACTTTCCTGAGTCAAAGGTAATGAGACATTATATATAATTTTCAGGGTCTTTTGTTTGTTTGTTTATTTGTTTGGTTTTTCCAGACAGGGTTTCTCTGTGTAGCCTTGGTTGTCCTGGACTCACTTTGTAGACTAGGCTGGCCTTGAACTCACAGGGATTCACCTGCCTCTGCCTCCCGAGTGCTGGGATTAAAGGCATGCACCACCACCACCTGGCCAGGGAGTTATATTTTTTCTCTTACATACCCAGTTCACTATTAGTTGTAAGTTTTAATAATCTGCCAATTAGACAGTAAATTTAAACACAGAGAAGCCAAGTTCACCTTTCAAAGGCAAAGCAGTTATAATGAAGAGAGAGGTTTCCATAATTATCTGTGTAAAAAGGTGAAGCAGATGAGGCTGGTATCAGATTGATTGCTTACAGAACTGAAAAAAAAAAAATCAACGTCTGTTGAGTAGCAGTGAGGTAAAACCTGTCCTGGAGGGCCGGGCTGTGGTGGTACATGCCTTTAATCCCAGCACTCAGGAGGCAGAGGCAGGCGGATCCCTGTGAGTTCGAGGCCAGCCTGGTCCACAGTGAGTGTTCAGGACAGCCAAGGCTACACAGAGAAACCCTGTCTCGAAAAACAAAACAAAACCAAACAAACGAAACAAAACGTGTCCTGGAGGGAAGCTGTTTAAGACACAAGTGGCTCGTGCCTTTAATCCCAGCATTTGGGAGGAAGAGGCAGGTGGATCTCTGTGAATTCAAGGATAGCCTGGTCTACAGAGCAAATTTCGAGACTCCTAAGACTATACAGGGAAACCCTGTCTCAGAAAACAAAACAAACAAACAACAACAACAACAAAGATACAGGATGTTCTGGGGGAGGAGGGGGCGGAGGCATTCCATATTGCAACGACTTCAGAAAGTCTCAGCAATTAACCAGATACACTAGGCTTCTGCCTCCACTAGCATATATAAGTAGGTAAGGACCACGGAATGATAGCCCCAGGCCAGCTGAGCAAGGGGACAGAGACCAGCCAAGCTGCCTGGAAGAGACATGTTTTGACCTGTTGAGCTGCCTGTAAACTGTGCAGTGAGCTCCAGGTTTCCAGCTTGCGTGAGTTGTCACCCATGCTGGGGTGAGACGTTTGGTGACTCAGTTATCTGAGTCATTTCTGCTCCTGCAAGTTAACTCCAACTCACCGAGTTGAACTTTGGTAGTATCCTCACTTTAGTCTGTCCTAGGATTCTGACCTAGTGTGAATAGACATTTGGTCACCTTTCCCCAGAAGTAGTGTTGTCACTTTGTAAATTCCCTTCAGATGGGTCACGGAAGATAGCATAAGAAGCTGGGAATAAATGGAGAATAAGTTCATTCTGATATGGTGATGTGTTTTTTTAAGTTGCAAGACACTAATGAGGGAATGGTCCTACACACTGAGATGGTATAGGACTTGCTTAGCATGCACTAAGCCCTGGGTTTGATCCCCACCACAACAAGAACTGGGCATAGAACATGCTGTAATCATGTTTCCTTTTTTGTTGGTTTTTTTTTTTTTTTTTTTTTTTTTTTTTTTTTTTTTTTTTGTTGGTTTTTTTTCGAGACACGGTTTCTCTGTGTAGCCTTGGCTGTCCTGGATTTACTTAGTAGACCAGGCTAGCCCAGAACTTACAGAGCTCTGCTTGTGTTGGCATCCCTGAGTGCTGGAATTAAAGGTGTGCACCACCATCAGCTGATACTTGTAATCTTATATTCTGGAGGTACAGGTAGAAAATATCAGAAGTTCAAGGTCATCCCCATTTGTATATGTCAGACTGTTTTAGTAGGAAGGAGGGAGAGAAAGAAGAAATGAGTGAAGGTCTGGATTTAGTTGTTTCTACAGGTGTTTATGTGTATGTAGAACAGATCGATTGATTTAGTTGTTTCTACAGGTGTATGTGTGTATGTAAGATAGATAGATAGGGCGCTGGGGATTTAGCTCAGTGGTAGAGTGCTTGCCTAGCAGGCGCAAGGCCCTGGGTTCAGTCCTCAGCTCTGGAAACAAAACAGAACAAAAAAACCGCAACAAGATAGATAGATAGACAGACAGACAGACAGATATAGTGCTGGTGACCTGCCCAGAATCTCATACATGCTGTCAAATGCACTAAAAAAATACTTGCAGGAAGGAGAGAGTGAAAACAGGATATGCAAATAAATATAAACCCTTAGGAGTCATCCAACACTTGCAATGAAACGGGAAACGTTGTGAAAGAAAACAGACTCCAAAAATGATTCATGCACATTTAATGTCTGCCCCGAGAGCGAGTCCTTTTACCTTTTACTGTTTGAAGCAATGAGAGCTCAGTGGAGAAAGACTGACTGAAGCAAAGAAGGAACGAGACTGGCTCGGTAAACCTTTCTCTAGGAGACTCCAAGCAAGCCAAGCTGCCAGGACTGTGTTACAAGAACTCAAGATCTCTCTTGGAGGATCGCCCATGGACAGAAGATGGAGCACATTTGGACTTGATCAATTGAGAGGTACCTAGGCGGTCATCTGTTCAGCACACCTCTGGATGTATCTGTAAGGGCATCTCTAGAGAGGATGGGCTAATGAGGCAATGCCCACTCTGATTATGGCAGGACTGAGTAAAGCAGAGAAGCTAGAAGCCATTGGTTCAGGCATCGTGTTCCTCTGCTTCCTGGCTGCCATGAGGAATTTTGTTCCTTATACCGTCTGCCGCAATGAACAAAATCCATGAGCCAACATGAATCTTTTCTCTTTAAATCATTTTTCTTGAGTATTGGCCACAAAGACAACAAATTGATACCAGAGGCTGGAGAGATGGCTCAGAGATTAAGAGCACTGGCTGCTCTTCCCAAGGTCCTGAGTTCAATTCCCAGCAACCACATGGTGTCTTGCAACCATCTATAGTGTGATCTGATGCCCTCCTCTGGCCTGCAGCTGTACATGCAGACAGAACACTGTATACATAATAAATAGATAAATTTTTAAAAAATTGATACCAGAGAAGTAGAGTTGTTGTAGGGCCTATTCTTTATTATTATTGTTATTGTTGTTGTTACTATTATTATTTTGGTTTTTCAAGACAGGGTTTCTCCATGTAGCCCTGGATGTCCTGGAACTCATTCTGTAGACCAGGCTGTCCTTGAACTCACAGAGATCTGCCTGCCTCTGCCTCCCAAGTGCTGGGAGTAAAGGCGTGAGCCACCTCTGCCCACTATAGGGTCTATTTATGATGATGTCGTTTACACGCCTTTGGAATCATTGATGGGAGTGATTTTGAAAAGTATAGACATGTTGGGCAGTGGTGGCGCACACTTTTAATCCCAGCACTTGGGAGGCAGAGGCAGGCAGATCTCTGTGAGTTCAAGGCCAGCCTGGGCTACAAAGTGAGTTACACAGAGAAACCCTGTCTTGAGAAAAAACAACGATAATAATGACAGAAAAGACTGCTTATGAGGTTTCAAATGAGAAAGAGGACTCTATTGGGGAAAATGTGGACAAGTTTTTTGTGGTATTGCTTTTGCCTCAATGTAGTATCTTGTGTTTGTTTGTGACCCAAGACTTTGTAGTTGGTTGTGTGTGACAGATTAAGTTAGTGGACACAATGTGACACTTCCAGCATTCCAGCTCTCACATGGATATTCCTGGCTGCCTTTAGCTCCTAATAGCACAGGGCCACCGAGGGAAGAATTTCCCCATGTTCAGCTATCCAGGCAACTCAAAGGTCACTGCAGCTATTATCCAAGGGTGGCTGGCTACTGCTCTAGCTATCGGCTGACCTTGACATTGCAGACTTCCCAAGCACACAGAATATAAGAGTTATGGGGTCAGCTGATCACAGCGTACACATGTGCAATAGACGTGGAGGCAGAAGGACGAAGAACTGAAGACCAGCTATACAGCAACTTTGAGGCTAGCACTGTCTACATGTGCCTTGGTCCTCCTCAAAAAATGAATGAAATAGTCATGGGGTCATTGAGACGTCCACTCAGATATCTAGGAAGGCTGGGGAAGCCAGATGATGAACTGCATAGGAAAGATTCCATAGTAAATGGGCTGGCGAGATGGCTCAGAGGTTAAGAGCACTGGTTTCTCTTCCAAAGGTCCTGAGTTCAATTCTCAGCAGCCACATAGTGGCCCACAACCATCTATAACTGGTACCCTCGCCCTCTTCTGGCCTGCAGGCAAAACACTGTATAAATAATAAATCTATTAAAAAAAAAAAAAAAAAAGATTGCCAGCACTCTGAAAAAACCCTCTCTCAACGCCCCCCCCCCCCCCCCGCCACTGTAGGCATGTGTGAAGCTGTGAGCACAGAGCTAAAGCTACAGCAGAGAGACCACATGAACGTAGAGATACCACGAATGTAGAGTGTCTGCCTAGGAAACCCATAGGCACCAAGCAGTAGCAGCCCAAGAATGAAGTCTAGGCCATGCGGCCTAAAGATGGCAAGGCCATTGGGGTGGCACTTCCTAAACCTTTTGGATATCACCCCATGTGCCCTAGATGCTACGCACGGAGCTATAGGGTTTAATGTTTGTCCTGGGCTCCAGTCCTGATTTCTACGTCTCTGATCCTCTCTTTCAGGGCAAGAATTCTTATTCTGTGTCACTGTATTTTTAGGGAGCATGTAACTTTGTGTGTGTGTGTGTTTTCTCAGCAAGTGGGATTTGACACCCACCCCCCACCCCCAGTTTCTCTGTAGCCCTGGCTGTCCTGGAACTTACTCGGCAGAGCAATCAGGCTTGCCCCTAAGCTCATGAGACCCACCTGGAAGCTGGAATTAAAGGCATGCGCCACCACCTCTGGCTGGATTTGAACTTTTTGTTTTGTTTGTTTTTTTGTGTTTTAGTTTTCCAAAACAAGGTTTCTCTGTATAGCTTTGGCTGTCCTGGACTCACCTTTGTAGACCAGGCTGGCCTCGAACTCAGCGATCCACCTGCCGAGCGCTGGGATTAAAGGCCTGCGCTACCATCGTCCAGCAGATTTGAACTTTTGAATGATGTTGAAACTCTTGTGGCTTTGAGACTAAAGTACATGAACCTCTAGAGGTCACAGGGTGGGAATTAATTGGATAGCTAATCTACCGGGCGTGGTTTATTTTGATAAATAAATTCTTTTTATTTTTGTTTTTTGAGACAGTGTTCCTTTTGTAGTCCTGGCTGTTCTGGACATGCTTTGTAGACCAGGCTGGCCTTGAACTACAGAGATCTGCCTATCTCTGCCTCTGTGAGTGATGGGATCACAGGCATGTGCCACTGCACCCGGCTTTAATAAATAATTAAAATATAGAGACATAATCATAACACCACTTTTCTCCGTATACATGAGTGGTTTTGTTTGTTTTTGCTTGCATGTACACATGTGCACCCTGTGCATGCCTGGTGCTCACAAAGGCTAGAAGAGAGTGTTAGATCACCTTGGACTAGAACTACAGACAGTTGTGAGCCACCATGTTGTTGATGGTGGTAAAATTGGAATCTGGTCCTCTGTAAGAACAGCCAGAGCTCTTAACCACTGAGTCATCTCATCAGCCCCAGGATCATCACTTTTCAAGGTCTAATAAATTAATACATGCAAACACCTGATCTTGTTGACATCAAACAAGAGGAGCAACCAGAGTAGTGGTTCCAAGTTGGGCATGGCGGCACATGCCTTTAATCCCAGAACTCAGTAGACAGAGGCAGGTGGATCTCTGTGAGTTCAAGTCCAGCCTGGTCTACAAAGCAAGTCCAGGACAGCCAGGGCTGTTACACAGAGAAATCCTGTCTTGAAAAACCAAAAAAAAAAAAAAAGTCATTGATTTCATGTAGCCTTGGCTGTCCTAGACTCATTTTGTAGACTAGGCTGGCCTCGACGAACTGAGTGCTGGGATTAAAGGCATGAGCCACCATACCCAGATAAAGTTTTAGTTTTCTCTTTTCTTTTCTTCTTTTTTCCTTTTCCTTTCTTTTTTCTTTTCTTTTTCCTTTCTCTCTTTTCTTTTCTTTCTTTCTTTTTTTTTTTGAGACAAGGTTTCTCTGTGTAGCCTTGGCTATCCTGGAATTTACTCTGGAGACCAGACTGGCATCCAACTCAGAGGTCCACCTGCTTCTGTCTCCCTGAGTGCTGATATTAAAAGCACTAGCTACCATGACCAGCAAGGCACTAGATTCTTTGGGGGGCGTGGGGCAGGGGTTGGGTTTTGGTTTTTGGAGACAGAGTTTCTCTGTTGTAGCCTTGACTGTCCTGGACTCACTTTGTAGACTAGGCTGGCCTTGAACTCAAAGAGATATGCCTGCCTCTGCCTTCTGGAGTGCTGGGATTACAGGGGTGTGGCACCTTGCCTGGAGGCACTGGTTATTTTTATTTATTTATTTATTTATTTTTTGGTTTTTAAAGACAGAGTTTCTCCATGTTAGCCTTGGCTGTCCTGGACTTGCTTTGTAGACCAGGCTGGCCTCGAACTCACAGCGATCTGTCTGCCTCTGTCTCCTGAGTGCTGGGATTAAAGGTATGCACCACCACACCCAGCCTTGTATTACTTACTTTTATTGTGGCAAAATATCCGAAAAAACAGTGTAAGAAAGGAAAGGTTTAGTTTGACACACAATTTCAGGGAACAGTCTATCTCTGTGGGAACATTATGGTTACGGTGGCAGCAGCTGGAGGACACTTTGCCCCGTGTCTATAGTCCGGAAAAAGACTACAATGAACACTGGTGCTCAACTAGCTCTCTCCTGGGATGCCAGCCCCCAGGATGGGAGGCATGACACACGATTAGAGTAGGTGTTCCCATGTTCATTAACCTGATGTAGACAATCCTGTAGACATCCCCAAAGGCTTGTCTCTTTTGTGCTTCTGTGGCCTCCACACATGTATTAAATGAAAATATACATAGACACTATCTAATGTAGTGTTCTTTTTGCTTTAGCTTTGTTAAGAAAATCGAGTGCTACTGTGCATGTAAGTAAATATATACTATCTGTGACACTATAGTTGAATAAGTGCATCAGATTCCTCCAACTGAAATATATATATATATATATATGTATAGCCTGTGTCTTAGCTAACCATAAAGAGACACCATGACTACAGCAACTCTTATAAAGGAAAACATTGCATTGGGGCTGGTTTACAGGTTCAGTAGTTTAGTCTATTATCATGGCAGGAAGCATGGCAGCATGCAGGCAGACATGGTGCTGGAGAAAGAGCTGAGAGTTCTACATCTTGATCTGCAGGCAGCAGAAGGAGACTGTGTACCACATCAGCCTAGATTGAGCACCTGAGACCTCAAAACCTACGCCCACAGTGACACCTTTCCTCCAACAAGGCCACACCTCCTAATAGTGCCATTCTCTATGTGCCAAGCATTTAAACCCACGAGTCTATGGGGTCAAACCTAGTCAACCAGGGCAGGCCACAGAAATGGGGCCTTTCCCAGATATATGTACACGGTTCAGTCCTTTACACTCTAAAAAAACCTTTGCTTAATTAATCTCAATTTCTTATGGAAATCTTTTCTGTCCACCCTATTCCTCGCCCCCTTTAGCTGTTTTTTGAGACAGGGTTTCTCTGTGTAGCCTTGGCTTTGTAGACCAGGCTGGCCTTTTGTCTCCCTGAATGCTGGGATTGCAGGTGAGTGCCACCATGCCACGCTACAATAATTTTCTTTTTCTTTTTTCCTTTTTTTTTTTCAAGACAGGGTTTCTCTTTGTAGCCTTGGTTGTCCTGGACTCACTTGTAGACCAGGCTGGCCTCGAACTCACAGCGATCTACCTGCCTCTGCCTCCCGAGTGCTGGGATTAAAGGAAAGCACCACTACGCCTGGCACTAATTTCCAATTGTGTAATAATTTGCTAGATTAGCAAGTGTTAGATTCCGTGTTTAATCCCCCAAAGTGACAGTAACAATGGCCTCTTTAAACACACCCTAAAAACCCATATTCTATTTTTATATTAGTTTTCATTTGGTGGCACATGATGCTCTAATGTAGTGTCCTCCCTCTCCTTCTAAAACAGAGATAGGAGTTCTTATCTATTTGGTTCACTGCCATCTTAGAAAAGCGCCTGCACATGCTAACCATTGACTGCACGTTTATCTAATGAACAAATGAGTTCAAACCTGTGTCTATATCTGAATCATCACACAGCCAACCTATTTAGATGACTTAATACCAAAACAAAGTTGATCATCCTTAAACCAAACAACAGCCTTAAGGAAAGCAATGCTGATCCCTGTAGAGGACACCTGTAGTCCCAGCCCTTGGGAGGTGGAGGCAGGAGTCCAGCCTCAGCTATATAGAGTTCAGCCAGTCTGACGTCTATGAAACCATGTCTCAACACTCCCAATCTGCCCTCCTCCCACCTTACCCTGCATTAAAGAGCTATAATCATATACGTCAAAATGGATCCACAAGTTTCAAAACTATTTTGATATTTCTGGAGATGTCAAACTGCTATTTTTAAATTTTAAAAAATTAGATTGTGTGTGTGTGTGTGTGTGTGTGTGTGTGTGTGTGTGTGTGTGTGTGTAGGTATGTGCCAGGGCACCTGTGTGGAAGTCAATAAACAAGTTGCAAGACTTGGTTCTTTCCTTCCTCCATGTGTCCCAGGTTGTTAGGATTGACAACAAGTGTCTTTACCTGTTAAGCCATCTTGCCAATTCCTTGAGAAACTTTTTAAAATTCATTTTTAATTTTCTTATTATTTTTTTACTTTTACACATGCATTTATATTATCACACACACACACACACACACACACACACACACACACACACACACACTAAACTACATACAGCAAGAAGGACCATGAGACAATTAGGAATTATATAAATGCTATATTCATAGTGTTTTGCCTATTTGTATTTGGCAACCTTAGAGAAAACATCTTTCCTATCTTGGTGAGTCTACAATTCTCATCTCTATCAACCTAAAAACTTCTATTTAGAGTTAAAACCATCTTAACCCCTAAACAACTAAGCTTCATTGTAAAACTAAACTATCTGGTCTTCAACACCATTAGAGACTTGAGAAGGAGTAAAATTAATTAGCTGAGTAAACAGAAAGTGCAAGTTAGCAGCTTCCAAAATGAGAAGATGACAGAGATAGTTTGCTGCCCAGACAGTCAGCCAAAATTCTCTATAACATTGGAGCATTGTCTTCAGCCTTCTGTTTGTTTGTTTGGTTGGTTGGTTTTTTCGAGACAGGGTTTCTTTGTGTAGCCTTGGCTGTCCTGGACTTGTTTGTAGACCAGGCTGGCCTCGAACTCACAGGGATCCATCTGCCTCTGCCTCCCGAGTGCTGGGGATTAAATGCGTGCGCCACCAACGTCCAGCTGTCTTCAGCCTTCCAGCCCATTATATTTGGCAGACATATTTGTGAGTCAGGAAATATTGAGGACTTGCTTACTGTGTCTTGGCACAGTTTGGCTGTCGACTCTGCCTGCATCCAAGCTTGCCTACTTTTATGCAGAATTCTGTCTGTAGGAGAAATAAGGACATTTTGCCCAGTTGCTGGTTTGCCACATCTGAAGCCATCTCGATAAGGAGGTTCTTTGATATTCATCGTCTTCTCTCAGGTAGGCTGGGTGTTGCCAGGAGTTAACTTGTCTCGTTGTCAAAGAATCTTTAAATTAATAAAAACATCTTTTTGTTGTTGTTGCTTTTTCAAGACAGGGTTTCCCTGTGTAGCCTTGATTGTCCTGGACTCACTTTGTAGACCAGGCTGGCCTCGAACTCACAGAGATCCACTTGCCTTTGCCTCTGGAGTGCTGGGATTAAAAGCGTGTGCCACAATGCCTGACATAATAAAAACATCTTTAAGTGCCATATTCTGTAGGTCTCTGAGGTTTTTGAAGACTGTATCTATTTTACCTTTTCTATCTATAGAATCATATGTATCTGTTAAACTTAGGGTGTATATTCTCTGTGACAAAAATAGACTAGTAATTGGCATGACCATGAGTTGATCAACTTAATATCAACTTGTATTACTTAATTATCCTAAACAGCCTGTAATAGCTCCTTCAAAGTATTGGGAGTAAACCTTTCATTAACTGACTTGTGTGGGTACAATACCTCCTATTAGAGTAGAAATATATTTAATGTATGTGAAGATTATTTATTTTTTTGTTTTTTCAAGAAGGGTTTCTTGAAATCTGTCCTGGACTCACTTTGTAGACCAGGCTGGCCTCAAACTCATAGCGATCTACCTGCCTCTGCCTCCCAAGTGCTGGGATTAAAGGCGTGTGCCACCATGCCCAGCTGTGAAGAATAATCTTAATTTGAATTCTATACCAACACATCAAAATTGAACTTATTTGGCATCAAGATACAAAATTCTATACCAATGAATTAAACTAACCTTGTTGTGACTAACAACAGTTAAGGCCTTAAGTTGAGGAGTAGGTTCAATAACCTTTATGTCCTGTCATCCCTATATTTTTCTATATTCCTTCTTCTTCTTTTTCAACCCCTATCTCCATACCTAAGAAAGAAGGATGAAGGAAAAGAGACATCCCTGAGTCCAATCTCGTTTTCTCTCGGAATAAGATCAACAATAACGCCGGGTTTGGTTTTGCACACCTTTAATCTCAGCACTCCAGAGGGAGAGGCAGGTGGATCCCTGTGAATTCAGGGCCAGCCTGGTCTACAGAGTTAGTCCAGGCCAGCCAAAGCTACACAAAGAAACCCTGTCTAGGAAAAAAAAAAATTCAATAATAACTTATAACCAACTCCCAAAGAAAATAAACATCCATATCCCAAGAAAACAACCAAAACCCTATTTAACCTCCCTTAAGGGAGATGGAGGGGTGTCATTCTCTTTTTACGGCTTCTGCATTTGAATGTGTCTAGAGTCTTGGAACTTTGACTACCCTAAGTCCTAGCAGGGGAGCGCAGTTACTCGCATACCCTTGATGGAAGATCCATCCTCTTGTATTCCAGCAAGGTCGTTGTCTTCCACCGAAAGCACAGCTTCGGGAAGGACGCACATGGAATGGTGAGGGAGGAAGGCGACACATGCCCAGCCAGCCAGATCAGCCAAATCAACCCTGGCCATCAATGGGGTGAAGACAGATGTTGCAGACAGATTGGCCTCACATCGCACTTTTAAATTTTTGTCTACTCATTTATTTTTCCTTTTTTTTAGTTTTTCAAGACGAGGTTTCTCTGTGTTATCTTGGCAGTCCTAGGCTCGCTTTGTAGACTAGGATGGCCTCAAACTCACAGCAATTTGCTTGCCTCTGCCTCCAAAAGGCTGGGATTAAAGGTGTGCACCACAACATCAGCGGCCTGGAATTTATTATATAGAGCAGGCTAGCCTTAAACTGACAGAGATCCTTCTGACTCTGTGGCTGGAATTAAAGATGTGCACCACCACACCTGAGACTTATGAGATTTTTCAAGACAGGGCCACTACATTAGCCCTGGCTGTCCTGGAACTCACTGTATAGAGTAGTCTGGCCTCGAACTCACAGAGGTCTTCCTGCCTCTGCCTGTCAAGTGTTAGGATTAAAGGCATGCACCATCATGCCTGGTTTATTTTTAAAAATTAAATGTAATATATAAATGAATTAGCTTCCAGTTATTACAATACAAATATTATCAATAATAAAAACTCAGGTCAAATAAATTACCTATTTTTGTAAAAAAATTATGGTTCAGAAGGCCTGGGCATGTTGCCTCATGTCTTTAATCCCAGTGTTCAGGAGGCAGAGACATGTGGATCTCTGTGAGTTCAAGGCCAGCTTGGTCTACAAAGCAAGTCTAGGACAGCCAGGCTGTCACACAGAGAAACCCTGCCTTCAAAAACATAAAAAAAAAAAAAAAAAGAAAGAGAGAGACAGAGAGAAAGAAAGAAAGGAAAAGGAAAAAGTATGGTTCAGAAATTGTCATTGGTATCTAGTAAATGTAGTTCCAACAGTGAGGCACCAAACACTGAAGTTCTCTGGGACTGGAGAGATGGCTGGGTGTTCATCCAGCAGGCCACAAGTGCTTGTAACTCCAGTTCCAGGGGATCTGACACCCTCTTCTGGCCTCTTCAGGCACTGCATGCACATGGTGCACAGACATACAGGCAAGCCAAAAACCCATACATATAAAATAAAAATAATTCTTTAAAAAAAAAATAAGATTTGGGTACCTCTTTACTTTGATTTCTGGATTTCATCACTGGTGAAAACTTCCAGGCCGTTGTGCATTTCTTTTGAAGGTGTGTTAACAAGTGAATTTGGGGGAATATACACAGGTTGTATATACTGAACAGCTTCCAGCTTTTTTCTTTTCTTTTTTTCTTTTGTTTTTGAGACAGGGATTCTCTGTGTAGTCTTGGCTGTCCTAGACTCGCTTTGTAGGCCAGGCTGGTCTCGAACTCACAGTAATGCATAAGACTCTGCCTCCTGAGTGCTGGGATTAAAGATGTGTGCCACTACGCCCAGCCTTGATTCAGAGAATTTAAAACATACCACTGTTGCCATTAACTATTTTTTCCTATGTCCACTCCAGCTTCCAAATATGACACAGAGACCCGTTACATTTATAATAAGCTTTAAGCATCACAACTGGGCAGATATCAATCTATTCTAACTCGACTATGCTAGCCTGGCCACTTCACAGCCATGTGCTCCATGCTGGTTCTGTTGAGTGTGTTGTGTCCTGTCCACGTTGACGCCCTGAGGCCGGCCTGTCTGTCTGTCTGTCTGCTGCCTGCCTTTTTGCCTATCTGTCTCTGTCTCTCTCCCCCTCCCTTCCCTTTTCCCTCTTTTTCTTCCTCCCTCTCTCCCACTGGGAGCCCTAGACTGGGGAACAGAAGTCCGTCTATTGCCTCCTCTGCCCTGTCATAGGTTCTTCAGTTTCTTTATTAACCAACCAGAGATAATTGGGGAGTAATTTTCACAAAACATTGAGACAGGAGATTTCGCAATAGCAATGATAGTATCAGAATCTGTTTGGCTCTCTTGGGGCTCCGTAATTAACAGTCAAAGATATACAGAGACACGCCTTAATTCAGTGTGAGCGAAGGGCGCCTCTCCGCGCCATCCGGAGTTTATAGAGCACGTGGCTGTGACGTAGTCGGTTTTCGAGGAAGTCACACTTCAGAGCTGCAGAAAGACAAGCCAGCAATCCAATAGGATAGGCCGAGGGCTGCTCTGGGGCAGGATTAGGGAGGATCTCAGTTTAGTTTTCACCGGCACCTTTCTGTGGCACGCCTAATTGCTTACTCTTTTGTTTTGTTTTGTTTTTCCAGACAGGGCTTCTCTGTGTAGCCTTGGCTGTCCTGGACTCACTTTGTAGACCAGGCTGGCCTCGAACTCACAGCGATCCACCTGCCTCTGCATCCCGAGTACTGGGATTAAAGGCGTGCGCCACCGCCGCCCGGCTTCTAATGCTTACTCTTACCTGGGATAGTTTTTACTTTTCTAGCACAACCTTATCTGTCACTCCTAGATCCTCCAGCTTGGATCACAAGGCCGATGCTTTGAACCCTTTTCCTGTGTCCTCAATACCCTTGACCATCCTTGCTCTGATCCTCCTGGGTGATTTATTCCTAAATTTGATTAAGCTGGTTATCTGTTTTCTGCTCACAAGCTGATAAGCACAGTAGGAGAATAATGAAGAACTAACTATACGGTTACCCTAATTCAGATCAGTAGTATTCAGACTCGGTTGACATTTTTAACACGGAGAGGCAAACCTGTAACTGTTCAAGGTCAACTCTGTTTTCCCAAGTTCCACAGTGTCAGCTAAAAATCCCTATTACACTTGTTTAAATACCTCATCTCATTCTTTCCTGAAGGTTGCTTTATTTCTTTGCAAAGCTGTTATCAGAAGGTCACTCCTTCCATTTCCTTTCTGTGCAACGCTCTGCATAAAATTCCATGGCAATTTTTAGCCCACAACCTATGTGCCTATTTGTGAAATTCTCATCCCTGGTTTTGTTCTGTTTTTCGAGACAGGGTCTCTCTGTGTGGCCTTGGTTGGTCTGGACTCACTTTGTAGACCAGGCTGGCTTCGAACTCACAGCTATGCGCCTGCCTCTGCCTCCCAGAATGCTGGTATTATAGGTGTGCACCACCCCACCCTGCTCTCATCTCTGCTTTTTGAATAGCTTTGTCTTACTAATTATTTCACTCTAGGTTTCCTTTGTCTGTTTCAAATGCAGCACCTGAAGCTGACAACAAAGTAACTTCTGAAGTTTGAATTAAATACTTGTGAGCTGTCCTAACTGTGGAACGACACAGCTGAACTTGTAGAGTAGGTACGCCTCTCTCCCCTGGCCCCCCTGGTTGTCATGTTTAGCTTTGTCAGTGATGAGTTCTAGTCCTAGCTCCTTTAGTGATGGTGGGGGGTGGGGTGGGGGGGATTCACTTGAGCTCATGAGTTTGAAACTAGCATATGAAGAACATCTTTAAAAAAATAAAACAAGGGCTGGAGAGATGGCTCAGTGGTTAAGAGCACTGCCTGCTCTTCCAAAGGACCTGGGTTCAATTCCCAGCACCCACATGGCAGCTCACAACTGTCTGTAACTCCAAGATCTGACACCCTCACACCAACACACATAAATTAAAATTAAATAAAATATATATAAAAAAAAAGAAAACAAAGAAAAAAATAAAACAAAAGCTGGGTGGTGGTGGTGCATGCCTTTAATCCCAGCACTCGGGAGGCAGAGGCAGGCAGATCTCTGCGAGTTCAAAACCAGCCTGGTCTACAAAGTGAGTCCAGGACAGCCAGGGCTACACAGAGAGACCCTGTCTTGAAAAACCAAAAAAAAAAAAAAAAAAAAAAAAAAAAAAAACCAAAAAAACAAAAAACAAAAACAAAAAACCCCGAAAACCAAACCAAACCAAACAACAAACAAACAAAAACCAAAAAACTCAAAACAAAACCACCCAAACAAAAAACAACAACAAAAAACCCAACCAACCAAACAAAAAACCCCCAAAACCTCAGTGGTGGAGCATGTGCCTATCATGTACTAAGCACTGGGTTAGTTCATCATCACAAAATGAAAAATGTAAGTAAGCGGTTAGCCAAGCAACAGGACCGTACTTGCCGGAGACTATTGGCTCATTTCATTCACATTCCAATCCAATGCCTTCCTGTTCTTCCAAATAGAAAAATTTCAAACTTTCTTTTTGATTTCTGTTTATTTTTGAGACAGGATCTCATTTTGCTCAGGCTAGCCTTAAACTCAGTACGAAGCTGAGGATGACCTTGAACTCTGGGTCTTTCTGCTTCTACGTTCTAGGTGGTAGGCCTTCAGGCATGCACATTTTGACAGCAATCGAATCTGTCGTTGGTCAAAGGGTATCTAACATGATTCCATCATACCTATTGTGAATACTGCAATCAACACACCGCTACGAATGCTTCTTTTGGTTGTTGGGATTGCTAGATCCCAGGGAAGTTCCATTTCTAGGTTGCTGAAGACTCTTCCTGTGTTACAAGGAGTGTTTTAGCACACATTCGCATCAGCAGCATCTGATAGTATTTCTATCTCATTCTTGTTAGCATCTGTTTTTGTCTTTTTGATAACAACCAGTCTGATCTGGGTGAGATAGCTCTTTGTTTTGTATTCCATTTACATGTTAATTAGTAATTACCTAACCTAGTAATGATATATTTTTTTTTTATATGCTTGCAGGCAGCCTGCATATCTTCTTCTGAGAAGTGTAATCTTTTTTTATTTTTCTTCTAGCACATGTTAATGGTACAAATTGATTGGTTTTGGGCTTTCCTCACTTGGAGGCTTTCTCTTCTCTTGGGAGTTCTTTCCCAATTTTCCCTAATAAATCTACATTCGGCTCACTGCTTGTCCTGCATTTGTTTTGTTTTGTTTTTATTTGCTTTTTGAGATAGGGTTAGGGTTTCTGTTGATGTGATAAAACACCGTGACCAAAAGCAACTTGGGGAGGAAAGTTTATCTCAGTTTACAATGCTCAGGCTACTCCATCACTGAGGGAAGTCAGGGCGCAAGGCCTGGCAGGAGCTGAAGCAGAAACCATGGAGGAATGCTGCCTACCGGCTCAGCTTCCTCCTGCCCCAACCCCCCAAGACAGGGTTTCTCTGTGTAGTCCTTCCTGGCTGACCTCAGCTCACAGAGACCTGCCGCCACTCAGCTCAGCTCGTTTTTTTACACTTTCCAGGGGTGATACTGTCCCAGTGAGCTGGACCATCATTAATCAAGAAAATGCCCTAAAGACTTGCCTATAGGGGCCGGAGAGATGGTTCAGCAGTTGAGAGAACTGTCTGCTTTCCCAGAGGTCCTGAGTTTAATTCCCAGCAACCACATGGTGGTTCACAACCATCTACACTTGGGTCTGATGCCCCTCTTCTGGTATGCAGCTGTACATGCAGGGAGAACACTGTACACACAAAATAAATAAATAAGATCTTAAAAAAAAAAAAAAGACTTGCCTATAGGCCAACTCTAAGGAGGCATTTTCTCAGTTAAAATTCCTTCTTCCAGCCAGGCATGGCAGCACATGGCTCTAATCTCAGCGCTCAGGAGGCAGAGGCAGGTGAATCTCTGAGTTTGTGGCCAGACTGGCCTACAAATTCAGTTCCAGAACAGCCAGATACATAGTGAGAGATTCCGACCCAAAACAAATATTAAAAGCTCTCAGCCGGGCATGGTGGTGGATGCCTTTAATCCCAGCACATGGGGGTGGGGGTTGGTGGAGGGCGGGCAGAGGCAGGTGGATCGCTGTAAGTCCAGGACAGCCAGGTCTACACAGAGAAACTATGTCTCAAAAAAAAAAAAAAAAAAAAAAAAAAAAAAAAATGACAAAGACAAAACAACAAAAAAAGCTCTTTTCTGTCAAGTTGACATAAACCAATAAAAGCCAGAGATTTTAGTTCAAGGTCACTTATTTGAGGCCATTGCTGTGGGCTTTATGCTAGAGAGAATTATAGTGGAGGCATGTGTTGAAGCAAATCAATCTCCCTGAAGACAACCAGATAGGTAAAGGAGGAGTGATAGGGGCACCAACAGATAAGAACCGAGCAACCTGGGCACCATTTAAGATTCAATTAGATTAAATACTTATTTCCTGGTATAACTATGTCAGACTCAACTACCAGGCATTCTGAGACCCGAGCAGTGGACTAGTGATGAGGGAAAGAGACAAGGAACCCAGGACTCTGAGAATGAGCCTAAACATTCTGGTTCTCATATAGAAAAGTTATCCTTTCCCCCTGCCTCTTTTTTTTTTTTTAAAGGTTTTTTGAGATAGGGTTTCTCTGTGTATTCTTGGCTGTCTTGGAGTCACTTTGTAGAGCAGGGTAGCCTCGAACTCACAGCGATCCACCTGCCTCTGCCTCCTGAGTGCTGCGATTAAAGGCGTGTGTCACCGCCACCCAGCTTCCCCCTGCCTCTTGATGGCCCATAACTTTCTAAAAATTGAGGACAAATCTAGACTAGCTGATCTCTGTACACACTCAAAGCCCGCGTGGACCAAGACCAAAAGTGCTGGCAACACTGTCAGTGTTACACACTGCACTGGAAGTTTGTTCAGATTAGAACCAAGCTTTGGGAAGGAAAATCTGCCAGGAGTAAGAAGGTGGAAGCTAAGTAGGCCAAGATTCTATGGGTTCTAAGCTCAGAACGGTGGCTTATGCCTACAAAATCACAGTACTGCCAGGCATGGGTGGTGCTCGCCTTTAATCCCAGCACTCGGGAGGCAAAGGCAGGCGGATCTCTGAGTTCGAGGCCAGCCTGGCTTACAAAGTGAGACTAGGACAGCCAAGGCTACACAGGGAAACCCTGTCTGGAAACAAAAAACATCACAGAACTTAGAAACTTGAGTTAGGATTGTCATGATTTTGAACCAGCTTGAGCTGCACAGTGAGGCTGTCTCAAAACAAAACAAACAAAAATCAGGTAAATACTCTTAATCTCCACTGGGAAACTGGAGAGAAAGCCATGAAACCAGTCAGAAGCTCACATATATACTGCAAGCAGCAAGCTGTTATGGTGTCCTAGTCAGTTCTGAGGACACTTGACTGAGAAACCAGCTCTGTGCAGATTAGGTTTCTGGCAACAGAACTAATTTTAGAAAGCACCAAATGGTAGATTTGTACCTCCTATATTTTAAGATTATCTGGAAGCCTGACACAAGGCAGGGGAGCAAATGAACTGCAGTTGGCTAAAGTTACTGAAGCCAGATACATAAATTCTAAAAGCATATTTATTTTACTATTATATGAGAGCCTATTACCCATTGTTTGTTCTTTGATTGAGACAGGGCTTTTGTATAGCCCTGACTGTTCTGGAACTCACTCTGTAGACCAGGCTGGCTTTGAACTCACAGCTATCTGCCTGCCTCTGCCTCAAGGCGTGCACCACTATGCCCGGCAGCATTAGCCTTTTATTAACTAAAAGAATTACCCAGTCAGCATTTGTAAACTAGAGGACTTAGTGAAAAATCTCATCCAGTGTGTGCTAAAAGGTTTGACTTATTGAGTTTAATGGATACTAATTTTAACTATAAAATATTGAGCTTTCAAATTTAGTTCCACTAAAATGATAACCTTCTGGACTTGTTCCTTGTTCTGGTATAAATCATCCAGTCAGTGATGGGGATGGCTTAGTGGTTAAGTGTCCTAGACACATGGTGGTGGCTCACACCCAGCAGAGGCACAAGGATCTCTGGGAGTTTGAGGTCTACAGAGTGAGTCCAGGACAGCCATGATTACACAGAGAAACTGTCTCAGAAAAAAACCAAAATAAACAGAAACTAAAGTGCTTATTACTCTTTCAGGACTTAAGTTCAGTTCCTGGCTCTCACATAAGCAAGCTCACAACAGTCTCTAGCCCCTTACAGGAGACCTTCCCCCGCCCCACGACAGGGTTTCTCTGTAGCCTTGGCCATCCTGAACTCACTCTGTAGACCAGGCCGGCCTCGAACTCACAGCGATCCACGCCTGCCTCTGCCTCCCGAGTGCTGGGATTAAAGGTGTGCGCCACCATGCCCGGCCAGGAGACCTCTTCTAGGCTAAAAGGGCAATTGCATTCACATACCACCCAACCCCCATCCCATAGAGACACATACAGAATTCATCCAGTGAATACATTAACTTCTGGTCATGCAATTTACAGAAGCAAATACCTTTCTACAAATTGAGCAGTTCTGCTCAAAAGTCACAATGTATTCACCCTTATATTTTTTGTTACCTCAATTTCAAAGTTTCCCCTCCCCAATTTATCACAAGCAGATTATAAACTACACTGGTTTATGCCTGCATAGTACTCCTTAGGCCTAACAGTATTTTTCCTAATCTTGAACTGGTTTTGACTCAGTTTATTCCTTTGCTAGAAAGGATTATCTTAGTATGGTGGCACATGCCTATCATCACAATTGAGGAAAAACTGCCATGTAAGTTCCAGGTCTGTATAGTGGGACCCTCTTGCAAACTAATCAATCAGTAAACTTTGCACTTGTGTTTCCTATTTCTGTAGGGCTGCCTTTGATTTTTATTGGTACCCTGAGACTCTAGCAACACTTCTTGGCAGACTACTACATACAAGGTGTGCATAATTTGGATTGTAACAACTAAATATATTAAAACCCATTAGCTGGGCATGGCGGTGCACACTTTTAATCCCAGCACTCGGGAGGCAGAGGCAAGGGGATTTCTTTGAGTACAAGGACAGCCTGGAATATAAGAGAAACCCTGTCTTGAAAAACCAAAACACTTTTAAAAAGTCCATTAGAATTCAAGGAAATAACTGTAGAGGTCAGATGGCTAAAACAAATCCATTTCACAATACTGTCTTGCTTTTAACTGTTAGCCAGCTTGGATAAAAGGTCAATGTGCCTTCAATTTTCTTAGTCCTTTGTGCAGCCCTGGAACTTGCTCTGTAGACTGGCCTTGGAACTCAAGAGATCCACACCTCCCTACTGGGATTAAAGGCGTGTGTTTGTGTGCCACACCAGTTTTGTTTTGAAAAAATTGGCTATGCGATGCTGTTCTGGGTCTACAAGATCTGCCAATAAATGAAACATTTAACTATTCTAAGTCCTCAAAAGACAATTCATAAAGTCCATTAGACACGGAGTCAAGCAGAGAAAGGCAAGGATTAGGGATTCTACACAAACTTGCTTCCCTCACATTTCATACAGCTGTCCACTACTTATTTGTAAAGGTGCATCTTTATTTTTACTTGAGGGAGTCTCACTGCTGTCCAAATTGGCCCCAAGCTAAGCTCGTGTTTTGCTGCTTTAGACTTCTCTGGTGTTTCCTTATTTTGCTTTTTTTAAATGGAAATTCAGTAACTTATTCTTGAATAGCCAGCGAATCAGCCAGGAAGCCAATAGGAAGATTATGACTTTCTTCAAATACAAGATACAATAACCCATGTGATACAGCAAAAGCAGTGCTGGAGAGGGAAGTTAAAATAGCAGCACAAACCCCAACAATAAGGGCTGTAGCACATGTACCAAGTGCCAGGACTCAACTCCCAGCACCAAAACATCTTGAAAAAACAAAACAAACCAACCAACCAACCCAAGGGGCTGGAGATGGCTCAATACTGACTGTTCTTCCGGAGGACCTGGTTCAATTCCCAGAACCCACATGGTAGTTCACAACTGTAACTCCCCCAGACATACAGACCAAACACTATTGCATCTAAGAAAAACCAAACTAGCCAGGCGTGGTGGTGTACGCCTTTAATCCCAGCACTCGGGAGGCAGAGGCAGAGGCAGAGGCAGGCGGATTGCTGTGAGTTGGAGGCCAGCCTGGTCTACAAGGCGAGTCCAGGACAGCCAAGGCTACAGAGAAACCCTGTCTCAAAAGACCACCCCCCCAAAAAAACCCCAAACCTACCAAACAGCTAAACCAGTAAAAAGCAGATTTTCAAGTTTCAAATGAAACTTTGAGCTACCATGTGGTTGCTGGGAATTTAACTAAGGACCTCTGGAAGAGCAGCCAGTGTTAACTGCTGCCAAGCCATCTCTCCAGCACCAAATGAAACTATCCTAAAAAGAAATGTGCTTGGAGCACACGATTGTCAGCTTAAAATGACAATACCTGCCTGGACTTGAAGACATGCCTCAACTACACTCAAACACGGTACTGGCATAAGGCTCATAGCCAATGGTACAAAGAGCCCATTAAGGAAATATATATTCACAGGCAATCCACTTTAGATTCACCGTGAAAGGTACCAAAAGGTAACTACAGGGAAAGAAAACTAGACTTATTAGCCATAATAACTCTAGGATAAATGAATGACCTTAAGCATTAAGACCTAATTTTCTTGTGAAAATCAGGGTGAGTGTTAACTGGGCAGGGCAAGGATTATTTTGGATTAGACCTCCCCAAGCACAGGCCAAATAAACTGAAATGCAGACTATAAAGCACAGCACAATTACAAGCCTACCTACAACGGGGCAAACTTGAGACGGTAGACCTGAGGCCAGCCAGCTATATTAAGTACCAGGACAATTTGAGATTTTGTAGAGAAACAACCTCAGGTTCACTCAATACAGTGCACCAGAGTAAGGATTTAGCAAGCTGGGAATGGCAGCATATTTCTTTACACTTGTGCCATTAATCCCACAGGGATACAGATAATGCACACAATTGTGCTAATTAGTAGATCGACACCTTTAAATCTTAATCACCATGTAAGTAGACTAAGAGCTGTACCAGGGCTGTCTGGTTATTCAATCAATACCATTGTTGACAAATAAAGAATCGGAAGAAATATTTACAGTTGCATGTTTATTTCAGCATTCACAACAGCAATCACTGTAGGGTAAGAAGAGTGGCTCATGACAAATTTTACATTACAAAAACTGGTCAACCATTTTAAATGGGTGTAAGCAATTGCATTCAAACTGTTCAGTCAGTATGCAACTACACAGCATCTCATTTCCATAGAGGGGAAATAAAGAGCAGAAAGTGACTCGAGGTCAAAAGCACATTTGAACAATCCATTAATAAACCCACAACTCTCCCAGGCCAAACTAGATGCTGTTCTGTTCACTAGATTGTCTTAACCATACTTTATCACTCCAAACTCACCCAGCTCTAATCCAATAGGATTAAATCCCTACATTACACACAATTTGTGCAAGCCGTAAAAACCAGTGGCCTTATTAACATTTGCAAGGCAGGTAGATGAGCTCAGACAGCCATGGATACGAAGACCCCACCCTAGCACCCAGTACTGTATAGTCTTTGTTTTTCTGGATGTTTACCAACATCTAATTCTCACACGCCAGAAAAGCCCTAGAAAAAGAAAACAAAGAAATTACAACACTACCAACGTTAAAACAAAACACTATCAATGTCTTTGTAATGGTCTATCTCAGAAGCCAGATCCGTAATTAAGGTTTTTCAACAGGAATTCAGGTTCGGGATAGGATCATCATAGATCAGACCGGAGACATTATGTTGTGAAAACAAAACAAAGTCTGACTCACATGTGTTTCTGGTATAGGATCTTTACAGGCTGCGGGAAGGAATTTCAACAGACTGGCATTCATTGCTGGCAGGGGGGAAAAAAAAAAGCACATACTATGAACAATTAGCTACATTAAAAAAAAAAGCTCCCTACAAGCCTACTTTCTTTGCAGACCAGGCTGGCCTGTGAACTCAATCCACATGCTCATGCCTCCTAGGATTAAAGGCATGCGGCACCATGACCACTGAGGTCTAATTCGTCTCACAGCCGACCAATCTATTTGTGTATCACGCATTTACTCTGATACTACTTCAGCTCACCTACTTGTGCCATCGTTTATCTGTGACGTGGGCGTGGCTCGGCCATATAAAACAATCCACATGGCCCGACTCTTCTCCCCTCCCCCTTTCCTTCTCTCCCCATGCACATTTAAGAAACGCCATATAACCATTCCAAGTTTAAAAGGCAAAAATAGATGAAGCTGCAGGTATTTAATGGCTGGCCAGCATTACTGTTTCACAATACTTGACAGGTAGTAGTTTATAGTGGAAACTAAAAGTTCTGTATGCCGATAAAAAAAATTAAAGGCTATGCTTCGTACACACCTTTTAGGAGAGTCACGTTTTAAGCAAGTTCCTCTCTGCTATGCATTTTCTCTTGATGGTTAGGGCTTCTCTTCTTCCTCTAGTGAAAAGAAACACATTTTAAGCACCACTTCCTGTTGCTAAGTCAACGGTCTACTTCACCTAGGTAACTGCTGCATCGCCCTTACCTCGACATCTCTTTGCGACTGCTTCGACGATGCAGAGTAGATGACGCCATTGTCCCTGTAAAAGAATCGTTGTGTGATCGGATGTCTCCTAGGGGGACACTAGTAATCCCCCAACATCACATTAACTCCTAGAACCTTCTCTGGCAAGCCCTGATGTTTAAGAACCCTCCCAAGTCGGGATTGAGGAACCAGACCTCCGGCGGCCTGCTAGGCCGCTCAGTTCCAACCTCCTGGGCCTACGCTGCAATGCCGAAATCTCCCTATCTTAAAATTACAACGGCCCCCTAAGCTCAAGCCTCAGAAGCTGCTCCACCTCCAAACTCACCCCGCGCCATCGCATTTCTCTCGGTCAATGCCACCCCCGCTTCCCCACAAAAGCCACAGACTCACCTACAGATAAGGAGAAGCCTTGAGGTCCCCGACGGAAAAGAGCGAGCTGCGCGGCCCGCAGCTCCCTTTATAGCCTCCGTGGAGCCAGACCGAGGCTGCCCCTCCCTCTTGTTCCGATTGGACGCAAGAGCATGTGGGGGCGTGGCCTTTCTCCGAAGCAACGCGTGGGAGCGCGCGCAGTTGGCTCTTTTCTTCCGGGCCATTCCGGGGCGTGGCGCGCGCCGCCCGCCCGTCGCGTGCGCGTCCATCTTTTGTGCGCGCTCCCGCCGGCACGCTGCCACTCGGCTCTTTCGAGTCTGGCGGGCCGCTCGGCTCTACGTGGCGTGGGAGTGGCGCCAGAATTCAAACGAATAGCCGCAGTTAGAGGCGAGGTCACCGCCTTCCTCGAGCGGAGTCGGCCGAGACGGTCGGCGGCTGGGAGTGGCTTTGATTTCGCACCGCGGGCGGCCTTCGCGCGCGGCCGGTGGAGGAGCCTTCCCGGCCCAGTGGCCTTAGCTGCGCTTGGTACCCAGCGGTGCAGCTGCAGGGACCCTCCTGGACAGAAGTCGGGGCGGGTGAAAACCGTAACGCCCTGCCGTTATCCTCCGTGCACCCTTGGGGGTACCCGAGCAAGGCCACGCACGCTGTCGCTTGCACGCCAGCCACCCAACCCTATGCCTGCTTGGGCGCCTAGCCCGGCCCCACTCCGCCCCCCCCCCCCCCCCCCCCCCGGCTTACCAGGCACTTGTGACAGTTATGCTGTGACAATCCTGAGAAGTTAAACACTCCATTTCACAGAGGAGGAAGCAGGTCAAAAGCCGCCACTTGGCCTAAGGTGGTACAACTATCCTTCCCTATTTTTATTTTTAAAATTCTTCCCATTAACTTGAGAGAGAGAGAGAGAGAGAGAGAGAGAGAGAGAGAGAGAGAGAGAATACAAACGTCGAACATAAAATTCAAAATGCTGCAGTAATTAGTATGTATGAGTGAATACATGGCTTTACATACTGCATTGGAATACTTCAACGTTTGGAAATTCAGGTCTTTATTTCGTAGCATTTCCCACTAATGAAAATTACGTGTATATTTGTTGCCAATTTCCTTCACAGTGTGTGAGGAGCGCCTCTGGTTGTGGGCATTGATCTTTATTTGGCTTAGAGCAGAGGCTATGGTGAGGTAGGTGCCACTAACTGTTGAAGGAGTGAATGAATGTGTGGTGGCTTTCAGAAAACTCGATTGAAATCCAGGAAAAGGTAATAGTAAAGATGAAATTTCTCCTAGGTGACAAAATAATTACTAGCTTTATATATATATATATTTTTTTCACAAAATTGGTGATGAACAATGTAAATGTACACATTCCTCACATTGCCTCTGAAATGCTTTCAGTAAAAAAAGGCTAAAACCAAGTAAATGTCCTCACATCTGTGGGACTCTTCTTCTCCCCAGTACTACTCTCACAGAGTAACCACTATTAATAAAATTTGAACTTTCAATGCATACGCAAACATATGATGAAATCCACATCTGTGTGCAATTTATATACACGCTGATGCGGCTAACTTTTCCTTTTCATAAATATACTAAATATCTTTCCATATCAGTAGATAGAGATGACATTTTTATAGCCAGCATGATATTCAGGGTTTAGTTGGACATATCAGTTTATTTAATCAATTTCCAATTTTTTCACTATTGACAACAGGATATAATAATAACAACAACAATAATAATAATAATAATAATAATAATAATAATAATAATAATAATAATAAAATTTAAAAGCAGACAGCCAGGGCTGTTACATAGAGAAACTCTGTCTCAAGAGCAAAAACAAAACAAAACAAAAAATTGAAAACAGGCTGGGTGGTGTGGTGGTAGCACGTGCCTTTAATCCCAACACTTGGAAAGCAGAGGCAGGCAGATTTCTGAGTTCAAGGCCAGCTTGGTCTACAGAGCAAATTCCAGGACAGCCAGGGCTACGCAGAGAAACCCTGTCTTTAAAAATAAAAAGAGGCTAGGCTCGGTGGTGTACGCCTCTTATCCCAGCACTTGGGAGGCAGAGGCAGGTGGATCTCTGTGAGTTCGAGGCCAGCCTGGTCTACAAAGTGAGTCCAGAACAGACAGGGCTGTTATACAGAGAAACCCTGTGTTGAAAAACAAAACAAAACAAAACAAACAAAAAAAAAAGAAAGAAAGAAAGAAAAACAAAAAAAAAAAAAAAAAAAAAAAAAAAAAAAAAAAAAAAAAGAAAGAAATCCAGAAAGATAAAATGAGGGAAGCCATAGTCCTTACGCTTTGAATATCAAGCAATTTACTACCAAGTATATGAAATAACTTAATAATAACCAAAGGATGATAAGTGCTGAGATTAAGTGTCCTTGAAGAGTTTATTAGGCTGAAAAGCTCATTTCCTGCAGTAAACTTTCAGAGAGGATCTTTGTTGTGATAATTATATCAATAAATATTCACTAAATTCTGGTGTATGCAGTGTGCTTCAAACCTGATTCAAAAACACTAAAGGCAGGCTGGAGCAGCACCGACACATATGTAGCATAGACATAAACCAAAATTAAAAAATAAATGTAAAGCCAGGTGTGGTGGCACATGCCTTTAATCCCAGCACTTGGCAGGCAGAGGCAGGCGGATAGATGTGAGTTGCAGGTCAGCCTAGTCTACACAGTGAGTCCAGGACAACCAAGGCTACACAGAGAAACCCTGTTTCGAAAAACAAAACAAAACAAAACAAAACAAAACAAAACAAAACAAAAAAAAGTAAAGGAAAAGACCCCACCAAAGTCTTTGGCCTTCCCAAGGAATTGTTCAGTAAGAAGTTTGTATTCAGCTTTGGACAGAATTCAAGAACTAGTGCCAATAGGGCTGGTGAGATGGCTCAGTGGATAAAGGCGCTTGCCACAGAAGCCTGCTGATCTCAGTTCAAGCCTTGAGATCCATGTAGAGATGGAAAAGGTGGGAACAAACTCCACAAAGTCATCTTCTGATCACCAGACATGCACTGGTGGCATGCATGCCCCCCCCCCCCCCACATCATGCATACATGCAACAGTAATGATGATAATAAATGAATAGATAAAAAAGTTAGTGCAATCATTTGGGTAAGAGATTGTGAGGGACATCGCTGTCATGTTGCCATGAGGAATAGAAACATTATAAGGATTTGCTAATAGCATCTGCTGCTAGCTTCAGGTTGAGCACTGTGCCTCTGGGCTACATTTCCAGCCTTCGGATTTAGTTTTGTTCTTTTTAAATATATGTGCCCAGGTATGCACATGCACGTGGAGGCCTCCGGTGCTACCCTCACAAACACCATTTGCACTGAGACAGTGTCTCTCACTGATCTGGAGCTCGCAAATGAGGCTAGACCAGGGACCCACCTGTTTCCACTTCCCAGTGCTGAAATTAGAAGTATGTGCCTCAACCAGCACCATGGTTTCATGTGGTTCAGAGCATCAAATCCGGGTCCTTGGCCTTGCAAACCAAATGCTTTACCTAACAAACCATCTCCACAGCCTTAGTATTAGGTTCTTAAGGTTATCAGGTCAATGTCATCTTCAAAGGGATTTTGGTATGTGTTTTTTCTTTCCTTTTTAAAATTGAAATAATTTCTTCATATTACATCCTGATTGTTATCCTTTCACTTGTACCTTCCCATTCCCCTTCCCTCTTTCTCCTTATTCCCCTCCCCTAAGCTTGTGACAGAAGGGGACCTCCTCCCCCATCATATGATCACAGCCTGTCAGGTCTCATCTGGATAGCCTGCTTCCCCTTCCTTTGTGTGTCACCAGGGCTTGCCCATACGGGGCACCAGAGTTCACGTCCGAGTCAGTTTCCGCGCTCCACACAACTGTGGAGAATGCGCTGTCCATTGACTAGATCTGAATAGGCGGGGTCTAGGTTTACTGCATGCATTGTCCTTGGTTGGTAGAGTAGTTTGTGTAGCGCTGCCCCACCCTCCACTGCCCCTGGGTCCAGATCTACCAGCCTTGATCTTCTTGTAGGGTTCCAGGACCCCCTGGGTCCTTCTATCTCTCCATTCTCCCATACCACTCTCACCTGGAGTCACAATAGCAAGTCCCAACATCTGTCCCAATCCCCCGCGGAGTGAAGACTCTCAGAGGATATCCATGTTGGGCTAGTATCCAATTATAAGTGAATGTATACCATCCGTGTCTTTCTGGGTCTGAGTTACCTCACTCAGAATGATCCTTTCTAGTTCCATCCATTTGCCTGCAAATTTCAAGATTTCCTTGTTTTTACTAGCTGAGTAGAATTCCATAGTGTAAATCTAACACAGTTTCTTTATCCATTTTTCAGTAGAGGGACATCTAGGTTGTGTCTAGATTCTGGCTATTATAAATAAAGTTGCTATGAGCATAGTTGAGCAAATGTCCTTTTTGTACGGTGGAGCAAGTTTCAGGTATATGCCCAGGAGTGGTATGGCAGGGTTTTGAGGCAAAATTATTCCCACTTTCCTGAGAAAGCACAAGACTGATTTCCAAAGTGGTTGTACAATTTTGTACTCTCACCAGCAATGGAGGAGTGTTTCATTTTCTCCACATCCTTGCCAGCATGTGTTGTCACTTGAGTATAGGTGTAAGATGGAATCTCAGAGTCGTTTTGATTTGCATTTCCCTGATGGCTAGGTATTAAGCATTTCTTTAAGTGTTTCTCATCCATTTGCTATTCCTCTGTTGAGAATTCTTTGTTTAGTTCTGTATCCCACTTTTTAGTTGGGTTATTTGGTTTAGTGGTGTTTCATTTCTTGAGTTCTTTATATATTGTGGATATTAGCCCTTTGTCAGATGTAGGGTTGGTGAAGATCTTTTTCCAGTCTGTAGGCTGTCGCTTTGTTCTGTTGACAGTGTCTTCTGCCTTACAGAAGCTTCTCAGCCACCTGAGGTCCCATTTATTAATTATTGATCTTAGAGTCTGGGCTCTTGGTGTTCTGTTCAGGAAGTTGTCTTCTGTGCCAATGAGTTCAAGGATTTTCCCCACTTTTTCTTCTAACAGATTTAGTGTATCTGGTTTTATGTTGAGGTCTTTAATCCACTCTGACTTGAGTTTTGTGCATGGTAATAAATATGGATCTATTTGTATTTTTCTACATGTAGATATCCCGTTAGACCAGCACCATTTGTTGAAAATGCTGCCTTCCATTGTATAGATTTGGCTTCTTTGTCTAAAATCAAGTGTCTATAGGTGTGTGGAGTTATTTCTGAGTCTTCAATTTGATTCCACTGATCAACCAGCCTATTGCGTGGCAGTGCCATGCTGTTTTAATTACTGTTGCTCTATAGTTTAGCTTTAGATCAAAGATGGAGATTCCTCCAGAGGGTCTTTTATTATATAGGATTGTTTTTAGCTATTCTGTATTCTTTGTTTTTCCATATGAATTTGAGAATTGATCTTTCAGGGTCTTTAAAAATGGTGTAGGTGCCAGGCTTGGTGGCACAAGCCATTAATCCCAGCACTTGGGAGGCAGAGGCAGATGGATCAATGTGAGTTCGAGGCCAGCCTGGTCTACAAAGCGAGTCCAGAACAGCCAAGGCTACACAGAGAACCCCAGTCTGTCTTGAAAAAAATCAAAACAAAAAAAAATTGTGTAGGTATTTTGATAGGGATTCTATTGAATCTGTAGGTTTCTTTTGATAAGATGGCCATTTTTACTATGTTAATTCTCTTTATCCACGAACATGGGAGATCCTTCCATCTGTGATATCATTTTCAATGTCCTTCTTCAGAGACTTGAAGTTTTTTTCATACAAGTCTTTCACTTGCTTGGTTAGAGTTATACCCAGACACTTTATATGACTTTTGGCTATCATGAAGGGTGTAGTTTCCCTAATTTTTTTCACAGCACAATTGTCATTTATACACAGGAGTTAGTATGTATTTTTAACCTTGTGTGTTATTTTTCATCACAGTAATAAGAGACTTTAGATTAGCAGTTCTCAACCTGTGGGTTGAGATGCCTCTGGTAAACCTCTATCTCCCAAAATATTTACATTATGATTCATAATAGTAGCAAAATTATGAAGTAGCAACAAAAATAATTTTGTTGTTGGAGAGTCACCATAACATGAAGAACTGTATTAAAGGGTCGCAACATTAGGAAGGTTGTGAACCATTAATTTAGATAATCAACTTTTGTAAAGAGAAAAGGCTTATTTTGGTTCATGGTTTGGAGGCTCCAGCCCATAACTGGTTTGGTCCAGTGTTTTGGTCATACGACAAGGGTGGAAACTGGTGTGGTCCAGTGTTTTGGTCATACGACAAGGGTGGATGTTACACTGGCCAGGAAATAGAAGAGAAAGAAAGCAGAGCCCCAGAGTCACCTTCCGCTGACCTAAAGACCTAGTCGGCTCCTTCTTAAGGTTTTTACCATGGTGCTAGTTAACGTTCATTGCCAACTTGATAGAATGACCCAAGACCCATGCCTTTCAGTGTAGTTGTGAGGATGTTCCCAGAGAAGTTGAACTGAGGAGAAACGATCACCCTGAGTGTGGATGCATCATCTCTTGAAGGGGGATTCAGGCGGGCAGGGAATCCCACCCAGGATAAAAACCGAAAAGCGAAAGTGAGCTGGGTATCAGCATTTATTCCTGCCTGTGGAGGCAATGTGACCAGTTGCTGCCACTCCTGCTGGCCACAACTTGAGCCATTTTTTGCCATCACTCTCCTAAAGGGTGGATTGTACCCTCAAAACATGAGCCAAAACAAATGCTTCCTTAAGTTGCTTCCCTTGGGTACTTTGCCATAGTCATGGAAAAGTCCAACCGCTTTCCAGGATTGTCAATGTGGGGACTAAGCCTCTAATGCATGGGGCTTTGGAAGACACTCTGAGATCCAAACTATGGCACCTAGCTTTAAAAATGAGGAAAAATATGCACGGAGATCTGAGTTAACTAGTATCTCCAAATCATTGTGACTCCAGATTCATAACCGTGTCAGCAAAGTGCGCTATTGCTGAGGAAATGGTAGGACATGGTGATGAATGGCAGGAGCAGAAAGTAGGCAGAGTGGACTGTGGCTGTGAAGAGAATGGCAGGCCCAGTGACTCACGCAAGTTTGAGATCAAGGAAAAGAGGAAGATGTAGTTTTACTTGTGGTCTTGTTGTTATTGTTGCTGCTGTTGTTTTGGTTTTGTGAGACAGGGTCTCTCTGTGTTAGCCTTGGCTGTTGTGGACTCGCTTTGTAGATCAGGCTGGCCTCAAACTCACAGCCATCTGTCTGCCTCTGCCTCCTGGATGCTGGGATTAAAGGTGTGTGCCACAATGCCTGGCTTGCTTTTGTTAAATTAAAAAAAAATATGCATATATATGTGTATGTATATATATTTAGCCGGTGTGGTGGTGCATGCCTTCAATCCCAGCATTCTGGAGGCAGAGGCAGATGGATCTCTGTGAGCTTGAGGCCAGCCTGGTCTACAAAGTGAGCCTAGGACAGCCAAATCTACACAGAGAAACTCTGTCTCAAAAAAACAACAAAAAAATTTGGATGTATATGGGTATTTTGACTGCTTGTATGTCTGTGTGCCACATGCAGTGCCTGCAGAAGAGGGTGTCAGATCCCCTGGGACTGGAGTTAAGTTGATTTTGAGCTACCATGTGGGTGCTGGGAATTGAATCTAGGTCTCTGGAAGAGCAGGCAGTTGCTCTTAACTAGGGAACAATCTTCCCTGGCCCCTTTTCTAACATTTGGCTACATTTGCCCAATGGGCCATCAGAATTGTAAAATGATCTTCCAGAGGAAAGCCCAGACCACAGAAAGGCTAAGGGACAAATGCTCATTAGAGACTTGGACTAAGGGCCAATATAATAGTAATGACCTGGGATTGGTACCACTGTGTGTGCTGATATCTTGCAATAGCCAGTCTTGAAAAACATAGTCCCTACAATATAAGAAGAGGGTTATGTGTAAGATAAATGACACTGTTGCAGCTTCCAGTTTAATCATAGGAAAATACGTACATCAAGGTAAGCATGATATGCACAACTCATTTATTTCAAAGCAGAAAAATAATCTTAAAAATTCAAGAATCCTGGGGCTTGGGGGTCGGGGAGTGGCTGGAGAGATGGCTCAGAGGTTAAGAGCATTGCCTGCTCTTCCGGAGGTCCTGAGTTTAATTTCCAGCAACCACATGGTGTCTCATAACCATCTATAATAGGATTTGGTGCCTTCTTCTGGTGTATGGGCATACCTGTAGTCAGAATACTGTACACATAATAATAAATAAATAAAACTAAAAAAAAAATAAAAATCAACAGTCCTATCTTGTTAGTAGAGTGATGCTGACGCCTCTGGTCTGAATGACTCACTAAGTGCTAGATTTCATGGCAAGATGACACCCACCTGGCAATCTTATGGAAAAACAAAACAAAACAAAACACCAAAGCCCAGTAAAGTTAATAAAGTCAAGGAGAAAAACCGTCTCATATTTGTGGATGCGTTGAGAAGGCAGTTCGATACATGAGTCCTAAGTTCAGAGGCGAGGTTAGGGCTTGAGTGTCACTGGCATAAGAAAGTAATTTAAAGCATGACAGGAGTGAGGTCATCGGGAAAGAATATAAATAGAGAACATGAGAAAGTCTAGTACAGGGGCCCCCTGGAACACTGGAAATTTGAGAGTTCCAGTGGAGGACAGAAAGCTAGCCAAGGAGACCCCTAGAGGGGAAAATTGGAGAATGTGATTTCCCAGAATTGAAGAGTTTCAGTGAGAAGTAGGTCAACTGGATTGAATGCTTCTAAAACGGTGAACGTGAAAATAGAAACAATTATTGGAGTTGGCAACACAAAGGCCACTGGTGGCATCCTGTGGGGGTCAGGAGCAGAGCAGTGATGGTTGTTCATTTGAAGAGGACTGAGGGAAGATGGAGGTGGGCAGGCAGATGTGCATTAGCAGTGAAGAGGGAACAGTATACAGTGAGAGGAGTGTTTCTGTCGGTGGCTGGTACCAGACATGGACATTGGGTGGCCCTATGATGCAGGAAAGTGGTAGGATCCAGGAGCCAAATCATCGAAAAGACAAGAACTCCTTCCCAGAACAGAAGTGAAGTCTTTGATTGGAATAAAACCACTTCATCTGTTAAAACAGAAGAGAAGGCAAGTGTTGGCAGAGGAAGTCATATGCAGCCTGTCTGCCATCCCGTGGCTATGTAAGGGTGTGCTTTGCTTGAACATAGAACATTATTTTTTTGTATGGCATCACAAAATTCTGATAGCCTGTGCTGGCAGTATCACTGCGTTTGGCAATAACGTTCCTTGCTCCAGAGTTTATGTGCACTTCTCCAGTGACTCACAGCCAAACATTAGGCGGAGCCAGGACATCAGGAGAATGTGGCCCACTGAATTAACTGAGCAGGGCTGTGGGGGAGGTCACAGAAACTGACACAGCAATCACCAAGCCTGTATGGGTCTGCACTAGGTCCTCTGCGTATCTATTATGCTTGTATAGCTTGACGTTCTTGTGGGGCCCCCAACAGTGGTAGGGGGCTGTCTCTGACTCTTTTGCCTGCTTTTGGGACACTTTTGTTCCTTTGGAGCTGTCTCATCCAACGTTGATGTGAAGCTTTGTGCCTAGTCTTATTTATAGTAACTAGTTATGCTATGCTTGGTTGATATCCCTGGGAGGCCTGCTCTTTTCTGAAGGGTAATGGAGGAGGAGTGGATATGGAGCAGAGGGGAGGTGGGGGGTGCTGGGCGGAGTGGAGGGAGGGGGAACTGTGGTCGTACCGTATGAGAGAGAGAGAGAGAGAGAGAGAGAGAGAGAGAGAGAGAGAGAGAGAGAGAGAGAGAGAGAGAGAGAGAGAGAGAGAGAGAGAGAATGTACACCCTTTAGTACCTGGACAGTTCCACTACTGTATCTGCCCCTAGTCAAGAGAAAAGAGCTCATAAGGCCACAACTCAAGAGCAATGCATGCAGACCATCATTTTGAGTCTGTTACATGGCAAGACCTGCTGGCTATGAGGAGAAAAAACTCACTGTTAACTATTCTGTATCTCTTCATGTGGGGAAAACAATGATCCACGTAAGGCATCACTTTCTTGGTGACCTTGATGTCTATAACTTCTAGAGCGGATCACTTCATGGATCTACTAACTCCTGGTGTGACTTGATGAATGGCTTGGCACAGAAACAATCATCACAGCACAGAAGACACACAGGTCTCATCAGTCTAGCAATTTCAGGATGGTGCCAGCTTGTCCAAGGACAAAAGTCTTGTCCTTGGAAGCATCTATAAACAGGAAAGAAGATCCCTGGTTACTGAGTCAGTTTGGATAGTGCAGGTAGCATGTGTTCTAGCTGGGTATTCTTTTGGCCCCATTAGGCGGTATTGCCTAAAACATGGCACCATCTTTAAAAGCACCAAAGGTCATACAAGTTGGAACAACACAGACTTTGCCAATGGAGCCTGTTAGGTTAAGATCAATGCCGAGTGTGATGCACTTGGAAGGCTAAGACAAGAGGACTGCAAGTGCTGGGCATGGTGGCACAGAGCTTTAATCCCAGTGCTCAGAAGGCAGAGACAAGGTGATCTTTGTGAGTTACAGCCCAACCTGGTCTACATATCGAGTTCTAAGACAGTGAACAAGAAGAAAGGAAAAAGATTCAAGTTCAAAGTTAGCTAGGTATACCCAAGGAAGGTCTGTTAAGGTTTGAATATGCAATGTCTCTCCACAGGCTCCTTTGTTGGAGTTCTGATTCTCAGCTGTCAGTGCTATCAAGAGGTGAAAGCACCAACCCCACCGGTGGGGTTATCCCACTTACAGGAGAATGGGCTTTTAGGAGCTGGTAGCTAGCTGTAAGAAGGAGGATCTATCCCACCCCTGCAAACATTTTTGCCTTCCTCTCTGCTCCCTGGCTGCCATGTGGTGAGGAGCCTCTTCTCCCACATGCTCCACTATCTGGATACTGTTCAGTTTAGGCCCAAGACAATTAAGTCAAGGGACCATGGACCAGATCCTCTGAGCCATGAGCCCAAATAAATCTTTCCTCTTCTTAAGTCGGTTTCTCAGATATGTTGCCACAGGAACTTTTACTAGGAATTTGAGCTGATAACAAGAGATTACTACATCAACACATCTGGATATAATGCATAAATGATCTGAGATGGCCACCAGATACATCACTTTCAAAGGAAACTCTTTGCCTGCTATTGGGCCTTTCTGAAAAATACAGCACCCAACCATTGTGACCTTAAAGATCTATATGACATAAAATC
Source organism: Acomys russatus (assembly GCF_903995435.1). Classification (NCBI taxonomy): domain Eukaryota; kingdom Metazoa; phylum Chordata; class Mammalia; order Rodentia; family Muridae; genus Acomys; species Acomys russatus. The sequence goes on from NC_067168.1 coordinate 16,329,501, forward strand.
CAATATTTCCAATTAGCATATGGGCCCTCACTCATGAAACAATCTTAGCAAAACTCTATTGCTAAATAAAGTTCTATTTCCAAGATATAGGATGACCAGGGCCCCAAGAAGTTAATCAATTTCACTGACAAATAGCTGTCTTGCTGAAGTGGGGCTGACAACATAGAAGGGACATTTCTTTTTCCTTGACTTAATGGAACCCACAATTCAAAGATGTTTTAGCTGACTAGGATGGCTTGGTTCACAGCCAGATTTTCATACCTCAAGGATCTACCTTCCCTATGTGAGCTGCCTAGTTTTATGTCAACCTAACACAAGCTATAGTTATCTGGGAGGAGGGAACTTTGATTTGGAAAAAAATCATCCACAAGAGCAGGTTGTAGGCAAGCTTGTTAGACATTTTCTTAATTAGTGACTGACAGGGTCGGGGAGGAGCTTGAGGAGGGAGGGCCCATCAATGAATGTGGGTTCTACATGAAAGCAGGCTGAGCAGGGCACAGGAGGTAAGTCAGTAAGCAGCACTCTTCCATGGGCTCTGCATCACCTTGTGCCTTTACTGTCCTGCCCTGTTTGAGTTCCTTCCCTGACTTCTGTCAGTGAGAAGCAGTGATGCAGAAGCACAAGCCAAATAAACCCTTTTCTTTCCAGGTCGCTTATGTCATGAAGTCACAGCAACACCAGCCCTAACTAAGACACTAAGGATGGCTGACGTCTGATTGAAACCAGTTTAGTACATTTTATCTCGTGGGCCAAAAGCTGTATAACAATGCTGTGTATGCAGACGAGTTTCAATAGCAACTCTCTGGTAGCCATTTTGTAGATATGCGTCTCACATATAAGCCAATCATATAGCTAACGATTAAGATTAATAAATAGAGTGTGAAACAAACCTGTGGTCACACCTTGAAAACTGAAAATATATCCATTTGTCCTTCATGTTGCAGCCCAGCACAAAGGACCATTCAAAAGGAAGCATACAATGCAATTCACAAACTGAGCTAGCAAGTCTCAAGGAATGGCTTCAGTTGCCTGCTCAGTTCTCCATAGCATATGACTTAAAAATCCACTCCGTGCACCAAAGTGAACAAAATCATGAGAACTTAATAAGATACAGCAGTCGTGTGATTCCTATCAATGTCCCAGGCATGTGACACAGTAAAAAAAAAAAAAATCCAGAGTGTAGTAACTGGGGCATAGGCATTATGTGAACGTGGCAAGCAAACCCAGGAGGCTGACTAGTAAGCTACAGTCAAAGATCTCAGTGTTGCTTTCCCGACAAGGACACATATTCCATATAAGGAACCAGGTTGATATGGAAACTTCTAGTATTGCATCAAAAGTCACCTCTGTCATGCATTCAAATACCTAGCAGGATTCCAATCAAGATATTGCATGCTCCTCACAGGTTACATAGTTATCAGCATGTTCTTGGTGCAGTAGATGGTCTTCCAGTTTGCTTTCTGTTGCTGAAATGAAAACCACAAACCAAAAGAAAATTGGAAACAGTTTATTTGTCTCACACTTTCAAGTTAAAAAAAAAATCCATTACTGGTGGACTGTGAATTGTCTTGCTCTCTGGCTTGTGCACAACCCTTTTCCTTCCTTTCTTTCTTTTCTTTCTTTCTTTCTTTCTTTTTCCACCTGCCTCTGCCTCCCGAGTGCTGGGATTAAAGGCGTGTGCCACCATGCCCGGCTTTTTTATTGATTCTTTGTGAGTTTCACATCATACAAGATTTTCTAATTCTTACCTTTATGGTTTATGCTTTGCATGTACTGAAATCTATCTTATTAGTATACTTTCCCTTTGTCTTTAGCCTTAGTTGAAAAGTAAATATTTTTTTTTTTGTTTTGCTTTTGCTTTTTTGAGACAGGGTTTCTCTGTGTAGTCCTGGCTGTCCTGGATTTGCTTTGTAGACCAGGCTAGCTTCAAACTCACCGAGATCCACCTGCTTCTGCCTCCCTGAGTGTTGGAATTCAAGGTGTGTGCCACTGATCCCAGCTGGAAAGAAATTCTGGATTGATAGTCCCTTATAAGAAAGAGATCTCGCCGGGTGTGGTGGTGCAGATCTCTGTGAGTTCATGGCCAGCCTGGTCTACAAAGCAAGTCCAGGACAGCCAGAGCTGTTACACAGAGAAACCATGTCTCAAAAAACCAAAAACCAAAAACCAAAAACCAAAACCAAACAAACAAACAAAAGAACGATATCTCTGTCTCACATGCAACAAAAACCTGTTGCCTTGTCATCGGGATTGCTGTGGTGCATGGCCTATCCTTAAAGATGGAGACCTCTGTCTTTCTGCTGTACTGCCCTGGCACATGGCTTGCACACTCTCTGTTGCATTATGGGTGTGTGTTCCTGTAGTTATAGTCATTGTGTCCATATTCCAGAAAGCAGGAAAATGGTGAAGCAGTCTTAATGCATGGTGAAACATACTTAAGAGGGCAGCACTTCTCTTTCAAGAGGGTTTCCCCTAAAATCCTGCTCCAAAAGCTCTAGTTAGATATCTCTGGCTCTAACTTAATTATATGGCCATGTTAAGATTCAAGGAAAGGAGACAGTGCCTTTAATTGGGCACTTTGATACCCCACCTATTCTGAAGGCAGGAAGTATCTACCCCATCCTTGGGCAATGTCTTAGTTTGCTTTATATAGCTGTGATAAATATCATGAGCAAAACTAACATGGGGAGGGGAGGGCTTATTTCAGCTTACAGTGTTATAGTCCATCATGAAAGGAAGTTGGGGCAGGAACTCAAGGCAGAACCTGGAGGCAGGAACTGAGGCAGAGATCTCGGTGAAATAGCTGCTGACTTACAAGGCTTGCTCAGCTCTGTGTGTGTGTGTGTGTGTGTGTGTGGTGTGTGCAACCCAGGTCAATGTGCCTAAGGCCCACAGTAGGCTTGGACCTTCTATAGTAATCAGCACTTAAGAAAGCTACACAGACTTGCCTACAGGCCAATTAAGGGAAACATTTTCTCAACTGAGGTCCCCCTTCCCAGATGACCTTAGCTTCTGTCAAATTGATAAAACAACAACAACAACAACAACAAACAAACAACTAACCTGGACAGACAACTTCTGGGAACCTGCCAGGCCCTAACATCTATCTGGAAGGCTTGGCTGGGTGAATGGTTAGCTGTAGGTTTCCCTGGGCCTGAGGGAGAAAACATCCTTTGGGGGAGCTGTCTGGGTCCAGAAAAGTGTGTGGAGCTTGACAGCATCCCATGGCTATCCAAGACACTGCTTTGCTTGTTGCCCTCTGTCAAACAGCCACACTTCACTGAAAGAGCAGGCATGGCTGATCAAACCATATTTTGTTCTTCCTCAGTACTCTAGTGGTTCTTGTGCTGTCCCCTCATGGGGGTGGTGGGGTGGTGGTGGTGGTCTCACAGTCTGTGGTGGTTAGAGAGATCACTGATGTTTCTGTGCCCACTTGAATAGCTCTGTTAGAATTTTTCACCCAGGGAGGGTTACAATCTGCTGGGTAGGCCAGGTATCTGCAAAGCTGCTAAATAGAGTCTCACCCAGGTAGGATGCTGTCTCTGGTTTTGGCCTGTAGCTGAGGGTCCATTGATGCTGAAGATGGAGGGGTCATATCCCATCGGCTGCTATTTCCTCAGGGTTTTCAGGATGCCAGTGGTCTGGGAGTGACAGTGGGGGTGCTTTGCCTCCCGGACCTGGTCTTCATGGCTCCTTCCTGCAAAGAACTTTGCAAGCTTGGTGTTATTTAATCCTCTCCACAGCCCTGTGAATTTGCTCTGATTAAACAGTTTATGGGTCACAAATACGAGGACACACACACACACACACACACACACACACACACACACACAATAAATAAAAAAAGGAAGAAATGACTTGCAAAAGTGACTCCTGGCTATCTTGGCTTAAGAGGCATCCCTATGCCTCTTTTCCACCAGGACTGGATGCCTGACAGGGGCCCCAGGTGCATCCCAGGTTATAATCTGCATCCCAGACCATGAGACCCCAGCATCTAAAAGCAGTTGACCTTCCTTGTCAGGGCACAGGGCCCTGGCAACCTGAGCTGGCCATGGGCTTCCTATAAACAGCAACTCCGGCAGTGGCTCTTTATTTTTATCAAGATCTTTCAGAGTCGGGTAGATGTACCACACTGCTTCTCTAATTGCTAAGTATTAAAGTAAGCTTTCTCCACTGTAACTTGTGCTGCTGAGGAACATCTACATTTAAGACAAAACCAGGGCCTGTTATCTTCAGAAATGAAGAGTCAATAGCTTGTTACATATGATGCTTTTTTTTCCTTCTCCATGAAGACACGTGTCCGTTATCTTCTCCTTAAAAAAGATCTGCCGCTGCTGGGTGGTGGTGGCGACACATCTTTAGCCCAAGCCCTCAGGTGGTAGAGGCAGGTGGACCTCTGTGAGTTTGAGGCCAGCCTGGTTTACAGAGTGAATTCTAGGACAGCCAGGGTTATTTAGTGAAACCCTGTCTCAAACAAAGAAACAAATGAACAAGTAAGAAAGAAAACGAACTGCTGCGCTTGCTTCTGTTTTTCCTAGCCAAGTTGTTGTTGTTGTTGTTGTTGTTGTTGTGGAGGGTGTGTGTGTTGGTAATCAAATGCAGGCCTTCATAACACATGTGATAACCAGCCATCTTGAAGCAACCACCCACATTCCCAGGCCTCAGGTTTTCACTTCTTCATTTCCTGACCTGTTCTAGGTTGGTTTCTACGTTAAACCTTCACAGAAGTTGTGTTTATCCAATTAAGTTCCTGGTTGGATTCACGGCCCCTCTTACATAACTAATGACTTTCCGAGAACAGTTCTTAATTCTGATAAACTTTACATGAAAATTGCCTAAGCACTTAAAAAAACAAAAACAAACAAACAAAAAAAACCAAACAAACTGAAGTGCTCTTTTCTTCTCAGAAGGAAGGTGTCGGTTACATAAAGTAATTCTATCCTAAACCAGGCTCGGAAAAAGTTTATTTTGCAAAAGCAGCTGATTTTTTAAAAGTTGAGGGACAATATGGACCACAACAAAAGAAATAATGACAGAAAGCCAAAACAGACATCTGGAAAGGTGTATGGCCTGGTGGGATGAAGTCCAGGGGGAAGAATGGACAATGTGTGGGCGGAACCACCGGGAACTGTGACTAAACACTTGCAGCCCTAGGAGAAGAGCAGAGACTTGGTGTGGATGAAAGTGGATGAAAGCAAACACACATCTGAATAATGATCTTCTCATCTTCCTATGTATTACGAGAGGGAGTTATAACTGAAAGGTTATTTTATTTACTATGTAAGATTTATTTTCAAGCTGCTCTTTTATTTTTGTACATTTTTAATTTAATTTAATTTAATTTAATTTCTAGTACATTTTGAAATGTAATTAAACCGCTTTCCCCTTCTCTTCCCTCCCTCCAGCCCCACCCATGTTTTCTCCTGTCCTTCACCTCACTTTCAAATTGATACTTTTTCTTTGGTTATTATTATTACACACACACACACACACACACACACACACTTATATGAATGTACAACATGTAAAATCAAATTGTTGTTTTTGTTGTGTGTATATGGATGGCTTCAGGGCTGACCACTGTGCCTCACTCCTGGATAGACCAATTCTTCCTCTCTGAGCAGTCAGTAGTTGTCTGTACTTCAGTGTCTACCGGGGGGATTCTGGAAGAATCCCCTGCTTTGGTATGATCATGGCTAGCTTAGACGCTGTTCTATTGCTGTGAAGAGACACCATGACTAAGGCAGGTCTTGTAAACGAAAGCATTTAACAGGGGGCCTGCTTACAGTTTCAGAGGCTTAGTTTGTCATCACTGTGGCGGTATGTGTGGTGCTCGAGCGGTAGCAGCAAGTAGAGAGGGGAAAGGGAAGGGAGAGGAGAGGTGAGGGGAGAGGAGAGGGAGAGAGGGAAAGGGAAAGAGAGCAAGGCAGGGTTTGGCCCTGGCTAGGGCTTTTGAGAGGTCAAAGCCCACCCAAGCCACGCCTCCGATCTGTCCCTTACAGCTCTTCAACTAGGGGACTAAGCAAGCAAAAATATGAGACCACGGGGGTGGGGTGGGGTGGGGGTGGAGTGGGGTGGGCAATGGGGGGCAGGTGTCGGTTTCATAACCAGCACAGTGCCTATTGATGCCGCCACTGTTCCCGTCTTGTCTACGCAGCCGTTTCTAGGACAGGCAGCCTCACAGCAGAATCCCTGGTAGTGTGACTCTTAGAACCTGAAAGATGACTTTAGGTGGATTTGGTGGCAAACATCTCCAATCCCAGCCCTAGGAAAGCTGAGGCGGAGGGACTGAGTTCAAGGCCGCCTGGGCTGCACACTAAAGCTCTGCCTCAACAAAACAAAGCAGTTATCTTAATCTCACGTCATTTTACCCACGTTCGTCTGAAGAAAAAAAATTTTTAAAGTGTTTTTTTTTTTTTTTTTTTTTTTTGGTTTTTCGAGACAGGGTTTCTCTATGCATCCCTGGCTGTTCTGGACTCACTTTGTAGACCAGGCTGACCTCGAACACACAGTGATCCACCTGCCTCTGCCTCCCAAGTGCTGGGATTAAAGGCGTTTGCCACCACACCCGACTAAAAAGAGTGCTTTTTACAACTTGGGAAATTTCTGCTGAGTAACAGTGTGGGTCTTGCTTCTGCAGATCTGTGACCTACTAGGACCTGGATTCCGAAATCAAACTGTAGCAACGAATGATTTATATTCCTGAAGCTGCTTGTCAAGCTGAACTAAATGTGGCAATGATTGAGTTTCTCTCTTTCAACATAAAATGGTGAAATTCCTACTATTTCAAAATCTTGTTTGAGTTATAGCCCTAGCATGATTTATAAACTAACTTTATTTCCCTCCCATTATTCCTCCTTGTTTTCACTTGCCTACTTACCAGCTCATCTTTTTTTCCTCTCTTTTTTTCTTTTCTCCGTCTTACCTCTTTAAGCAGAGTGAACATAGATTTATTTATTTTTTTAAAAAAATATTTTATTATTTATTCATATTACATCTCAATGGTTATCCCATCCCTTGTATCCTCCCATTCCTCCCTCCCTCCAATTTTCCCCTTACTCCTCTCCCCTATGGCTGTGACTGAGGGGGACTTCCTCCCCTTGCATATGCTCATAGGGCATCAAGTCTCTTCTTGGTAGCTTGCTATCCTTCCTCTGAGTGCTACCAGGTCTTTCCATCCAAGGGACGTGGTCAAATATGGGGCACCAGAGTTCCTGTGAAAGTCAGACCCCACTCGCCACTCAATTGTGGAGAATGTCCTGTCCATTGGCTAGATCTGTGTAGGGGTTTGAAGTTTACTGCATGTATTGTCCTTGGCTGGTGCCACAGACTGGGAACATAGATTTATTAAGTAAAAGTGAGCATAGGAGCCAGGAGTAGTGGCGCACGCCTTTAATTCCAGAGCTTGGGAGGCAAAGGCAGGTGGATCTCTGTGAGTTTGAGGTCAGCCTGGTCTACAAGATGAGTCCAAGACAATCAAGGCTGTTACACAGTGAACCCTTGTATCAAAAAACAGAAACAACAACAAAACAAAACAAATTGTGCTTTTGAGTGGCATACAAAGAAATGCGTTTCACTGTGATTTCTTTCAAACACACACATTACTAATCTTTGTTATTTTTATCCCCCTTCCCCTCCCCTCTCCTTCCTCATGCTCCCTTTCTTCTCTCCTTGAACTTTCCTTCTCCCAAATAGTCTACTCTTCAGGGCTAGGGAAATGGCTCAGTAGGTAAAAGGTCTGGTCAGGTTTGTGTCTTCAGTTCTGTCTCTAGAACCCTTGTGGAGCTCCATGTATGGCGCCACGCACCTGTAACCCCTGTCCTCCCCCTGGGATTTGGAAAGTGGAGACAGAAGATAAGCTAGCTAGCCTAGAGCCAGCCTGCATCAGAAACAAAACACCCTACCTTTACAAGGTGGAAGGCAAGAACCTAATCTGAAAGTTGCCTTCTGGTCTCCATGTGTGTGCCTTGGAACATGTATGTCTGTGCACACGCACTAAACAAATAATAAATAAAGTCTTCCATTCAGTTTTCATGTCATACATATTCCATTCACCCTACTTTGTTCACTTCTACTCTCTTTTTTTTTCTTTTTTTCTGAGACAGGGTTTCTCTGTGTAACATCTCTGGCTGTCCTGGACTCTCTCTTTGTAGACCAGGCTGGCCTCGAACTCACAGACATCCACCCGCCTCTGCTTCCCAAGTGCTGGGATTAAAGGCATGTGCCACCACGCCTGGCTCATATGTAAAAAATTTTAAAGAATCATTTCAAAAAGATTTATTTCGTTTTTTAAAAATGTAAATGGGTGTTTTGCCTACGTGTATGTCTGTGCACCACATATATGCCTGGTGGCTATGGAGGTCACAAGAGGTTGTTGGGTACTCCTTGAACTGAGATTACAGATGGTTATAAACCACCTGATAGGTGATGGGATTTGATGGTTCCTTTGGAAGAACAGCCAGTGTTCTTAACTGCTGACCCATCTCTCAAGCCCCAGAGGTTTTTTTCATTGTGTCTTCCGGCAGCAGCACTGTGCTCTCAGGCAGGGCACCTCCATGCAAACACTACTTGATCTAAAGGTGATGGCACTTGGCCTTGACAAGGGGCAGACATGTGATGGTTAATCTGCGCCATCATTTTAAACGGATTTTTGAATCTTCTAGTAGATACACTTCAGGCCATGTTTGAGAGGGTTTTCACACTGAGGTGTGAAGACACTTCCTGAATGTGGGCGGCAACACTCTACGGTTGGAGGGTCCAGACTGAGTACGATGGGACAGAGCTAGAAGAGCATTGGCTTTTCCTTTTCTGTGCTTCCTGGTCTGCACAGATGTTAGCAAGCGGCCTTACCCTCCTACTGGCACGGTCAAAACTGCTCTTGTTTCCATGTTCTCCCTATCACAAAGGACTGTATCCCCAAGTTATCAGTCAAAGTAAACTTCCTTCCCCTCAAAAAAGGAGGGAGGGGAAGGCAAACATAGGCAACCAAAGAAGAGGAAGGAAGAAGAATGTCCAACAATAAGCAAACAAAAGAACAACCAACCTGACATAAATGTATGAAGAGGAATAGAAAACAAAAAACAAAGTTTTTACAAAACCAATGAAGTAAAAAATACCATTAAAGTTGCAATTAAAAAAAAAGTTGAGCAAAGGGAATATACAGGTTGGGGGTGGGGTAGAAGAACAGAAAAAAAAATTTAATGTGGAAGTGTTTTCTTTCTGGGAGCTGGGGAGGGTGGGCTGAATCTGTTTATGGTGGTCTTTCTGAGTGTGAGTCTGTACAGGGCAAGTACATGATGTCTGCCAGAAGTGCTTTCACTTCATAATTTCCCTTCTTTGAATACCAGGGTTCTCTGCCGAACACTCTTAAGTTTTTCAGTCTGTGAGTTGGACAGGTTCTTCCACCTTTTAGAGTGGGAGGGCAGCCATAGTTCCTGCCCTCCTCAGGGCGGCTAATGTTCTGCCCGGGAAGCATCTCCTAAATGCACGGGGAGTGAGGAGAGCACCCACTGCACTGAAATCTGAGCAAGGGCATCTCTCTCGGCCCAGTCAAAACCCACTAAACATTAATCACTTTGTTGAAGCAATGAACGCCTTTGGCTGTTAAGTATTCTTCTGGACCTTCAGAATTCCTGGACTCTGTAACAGCACACCTCAGGCAGAAGGCTGGCTCCAGTGTTTGATCCACCCACTGACTTCATTCTTTGCAGTTATTCTGTTTGATGAGGTCAGTTCTTGGCCACTGAGGGTAGGTCTGTCTTTCCTGGTATACTTTACTGCCAGAGCTGAGCCTCCTGCTGCATGCAATTTGGGCTTGCCAGTGTCTAGCTTTTCTGTTCTTTATGCATGACCTCAAGACTATCTCTCACCCCAGCGGGCAGTGGCGGTTTAATTTAAATGTCCTGACTTGTGATTATTTGGTTTTCAGGCCTTCAAGAAAGTCAGTTTTAAACAATAAGTTCCTTGTGAGGATGGCACCTGGTTACTGTCCTCTGAGTTACATAGGATGACCGACTGAGAATCCTCTTCACTGATGACTCATCTTGCTGGGTCAACAAAACTGAAACTAGATTTAGAAGTGTGAGGGCTGGAGAGATGGCTCAGTGGTTGGCAGCGCTACCTGCTCTTCCAGAAGACCTGGGTTCCGTTCCCAGCACCTATATGGCAGCTCAAAGCCCTGAATATGGGCTTGAGAGGTATCTGAGCTAGTCAGCCTGTCAGATCTCCATTTCTCCTGCTCTAGCACTGGCTCACCAGCAACTCCTGCAACCACAGCCAGCTGTACCCTGCTACCCAGGTGAGGTGCAGGACCTGCTCTCCTGAGTGGTGCAGCTGGTGAGGGACATGGCCACTTCTTCCATCCTCATGACCCTGGGGCCAGGTCTCCTACCTGCATCTCTCCCTTGTCCATGCTACCACACCACATACAAGAGGCAGGGCTTGCTTTCCTGTGCTCATGTCTTTGGGCTGGCTCACCTGCAACCCCTACATCTAGGGCCAGATCTACTGTACTGCCTACACGAGGTGAAGGGTCTGCTATCCTGAGTGCTGTAGCAGGTGAGGGACAGGGACTGCTCTCCCACCTGCTATAGGTGGCAAGGAGTGAGGATGAGGGAGGGTATGCCTTGCCTATGCTATCTCACAGCAGATAAGAGGTAGGGCTGGATCTCCTTTGCTCACACACTTGGGACAGGCTCATCTGCAATCCTCACTTCTAGGGCCAGCTCTACTATGCTGTCCAGGAGAGATGCAGGGCCCACTCTCCTGAGTGCTGCAATAGGTAAGGGGCAGGGACAGCTTTTCTTATCTGATGATCTTAGGGCCAGCTCTCTGGCCTGCCATAAGTGGCCAGGGGTGTGATAGGGGTGGGGTTGGGTGGGTGGCTTCCTTGATTGTTCTTTAACCAGATGACAAGCTGTCTCTGCTTCTGAGTGCTGGAATTATAAGCTACCCCACTTTCTCAGTATTATGTGAGTTCTGAGGATCTAAACTCCAATACTTTCACGGCAAGGGATTTATCCACTTAGCCATCTTTAAGGTTTCTAGACATGAATTTTAAAAAGTACTATTTTTATTTGCAATTTTAAAAATTAAAATAAATCGTATCATTTCCTACTTTCTCTTTTCCCTCTGACTCCTTCTATGTCCCCTCTTGCTCTCTCTCAAATTCATTGCCTCTTTTTATTCTCTCTCTCTCTCTCTCTCTTTCTCTCTCTCTCTGTCTCTCTCTCTCTCTCTCTCTCTTTCACACACACACACACACATACATACACACACACATGCACACGCACACACATACACATTTGAATAGTCCATTTAGTGGTTGTATTTGTGGTTTTTTTTTTTTCATGGCTGACTTGATGAATAAACAAGTAGGGAATTCATGCCTGGAGAAGACTAATTCTTTCTCTGCTTCAGCAGTTGTTAGTTGCCTGTAGCCCTTTGTCTGGGGGTGGCTTCTGGTGAGACTTTCTCCTTTCATGCTAGCATGTCTATTGGGCTTGTCATTATACATGTCTTATTTATGTGAGAGCTATATTTATCTGAGTATAAGAATAAGTATATAGGCTGGGCATGGTGGTGCAATACCTTTAATCCCCGCATTTGGGAGGCAGAGGCAGACAGATCACTGTCACCATGAATTCAAGGTCAGCCTGGTCTACAAAGTGTGTCCAGGACAACCAGGGCAACCAGGGATACACAGAGAAACCCTGTCTCAAAAAACAAACAAACAAAAGTATTTAAATACAGTTAGGATTATGCTTATTTACTAAGTTGGCAGTAGTAGGATCTACCCTAAGGTCCAAGACTTCAGGTAGTTGGCAATGTTTTCAGTTGGCAGGCATGATTTTCCTCCCATTGCGTGGGCCTTGGTTACTACCAAGATATGAGTCCCACTATTGCACCTTTAGGAGTGTCTTGTGGTGATGGTCACAGCTGTGGTTCATATACATCACAGCCCAGTAGAGCTTTTGACTACTTCCTTCCTTGGTAGTTTTCATAGCACCTAGTACTATGAAAGCTAGTCTTCCCGAGTCCTATATTTAGAGTGTGTGGTGTTTTCAGCAATAGTGACTTGCATTCAACATCCAGGAGATAAGCAAAGGCAACAGCAATAGCTTACATGTTTTGGCATTGTCTTGAACTCTCCTTGCCTACAACTCAAAAGAAGCTTTCTCGTAGACATGAACTTTTAAGTGTATAATTTTTGATAAAAAGTAATCTTGGATTTCTCAAGCTGCTATGTAGCTTTAAAGCACTATCAATGACAAATCTAGATAGCTTTAATGTTTGTAGAATAAAAGCCAGTGCCAAAACTTCTGAGTTTGGGGAGGTAAGAGACAAAAACCAGATGATTCTAGAGCCTGGAACCATTACTCCTCCTCTTCCTTCTTCCTTCTTTTCTTTCTATTTTACTTTTATTAACTTTTTCAATACAATATATTCTGATTATGGTTTCCCCTCCCCCAACTCCACCAAGATCCTCCCCACTCTCCTCTCTCATCCAAATCTACACCCTTTCTGTCTTTATTAGAAAACAAAAAAGCATATAAAGAACAACAATAAAATAAAATAAGATAAAACAAACAAGAATAGAACAAAACAGCCGGGCGGTGGTGGCACATGCCTTTAATCCCAGCACTCGGGAGGCAGAGGCAGGAAGGTCTCTGTGAGTTCAAGGCCAGCCTGGTCTACAAAGTGAGTCCAGGACAGTCAAGGCCACACAGAGAAACCCTGTCTTGAAAAACTAAAAAATAGAAAAAAAGAGAACAAAACAAACAAACAAAACAAAACAAGCAAACAGGAGAAAACAGCCAAAGAAGAAGCACAAGAGACAATTATAGATGTAGAGACACAAGATCACACACACAGTAATCCCATAGATACACAAAACTGGAAGCCATAATACATATATATGCGCATATATATATATACACACACACACACATATATACCCCCCCCCCACATATGTAAAGGCCCTATAAGTTAAACAATGCCCTGACAAAACATTATAAGTCAAAGAACCTTCAAAGATGCTGTTAACTTCATTTTTGGGTTGGCTATCTACTGCTTGGCATGGGGCTTGCCCTTCAGAGTGATTTGTATCCCAGTTAGACTTTATTAGAGAAAACTAAATTTTCATTTGTGAGTGGTGATTAATTCAAGACGGCTTCTGTGTTAGGGGTTGGGACAAGTCTCCACTTCTCTCAGTGCTGGGACCCCATCTGGCTTGGGCCTCTGCAGGCACTGTGCATGTTGCTACCATCTCTATGAGTTAATATGTGTGTCAGTCATGCTGTGTTTAGAAGGCCTTGCTTCCTTGGTGTCTTCCATCCCCTCTGGCTCTTATAATCTTGCCATCTCTTCTTCCACAAGGCTCTCTGAGCTCTGATGGGAGGCATTTGATGGAGACATACCATTTTGGACTGAGTGTTTCCATGTCTCTAACTCTCTGCATATTCTCTGTATTTGTTTCCATCTACTGAGGGGGGGAAGCTTCTCTGATGATGACCATGTAAGGCCCTGACCCATGAGAATAGCAGAATGACACTAGGAAGAATTTTATTGCTATGTTCCATTAGCAGATCAGTAGTATTTGGTTTTACACTAGGTCCCAGGCCTATCTGGTCTCAGGCTCTTAGCCACAGACTAATGTTGGGGAGAAGTTCCATCTTATCAAATGAATCTTTAATCCAGTCAGATATTTCTTGGGTGGTTCCACAAACTTTGTGCCACTGTTGTACTAGTACACCCTGCAGGCAGGCCATCGTTGTAGATAGAAGGGTTTGTAGTGGAGTTCATGTTTACTTTCCTCCTTTGGTAGCATGCAGAGCACTTTCCAGTACCATGATACTATTTCATAGGCATGAAGGCTCTGGGCAGGCACCAGCTCAACTTCTCCATGTTCAATGAGTTGTGTAGGTGTTGTCTTCAGCAATAGGGTCTTACCATCAGTTTGTAGAGAACAACCAACAGCCTTGGAAGTAGCCTGGGTTCTTTGGTGGTTCCAATGGCCCATTTGGCTAACAACTTGATTAGATGTAACCCATTCCCAGTACTGGAAGCTTCATTTGGTGGTAAGAGATATCTCTAGTCAGGGTCCTCTTTCCCCATGTTATTTGGTGATTTCATTTAGATTGCCTTCCTCTGTGTGTGTGTGTGTGTGTGTGTGTGTGTTTTAGAAGGCTTCTTCTGTAGTATGTTCCAAACAACAACTCAACTGGCCCTTAGTTTTAGCTGTCTTTCCCCATATTCCCTCCCTCACCCTTCCTATCTGATGCTCCTATTCCAGGTCCTTTTCCTCATCCACCCATAACTTTCTATTCTATTTCTTCTTCCTATGGAGATGCCAATTTCTCTTCTAGTCCCTTAATCTCTATACATGACCTCTGTGCTTATCAAAGACCTAAAAGCTGACATCCACATATAAGTGAAAACATACAAATATTTGTCGTTTTCTGTCTGAGTTGCTTCACTCAGAATGATTTTTCTAGCTTCATTTATTTCATAAATACCACCAAAAATATAATAATTTGTTATTTTTTCTTTCTTTGCTTCTTTTTTGTTTTTTTTTGAGACAGGGTTTCTCTGTATATATCTGGTTGTCCTGGACTCTTTGTAGACCAGGCTGGTCTCAAATTCACAGAGATCCTCTTGCCTCTACCTCCTGAGTGCTGAGATTAATGGCGTGCACCACCACTCCTGGCTCATGATTTCATTTTTAAAAAAGATTTATATATTTATTATGTATACAGTGTTCTGCCTGCATATATGGCTGCACATCAGAAGAGGATACCAGATCTTGTTATATATGGTTGTGAGCCACCATTGACTAGGAATTGAATTTAGGACCTCTGGGAGAGCAGAAAGTGCTCTTAACCCCTGAGCCATCTCTCCAGCCCCATGATTTCATTAAAAAAAATGGCTTGAATAATAGCCCATTGTATAAATGTACCACAATTTCTTTATCCATTTATCCATTAATGAACAGCTAGGCCTTTTCAAATTTCTGGCTATTATGAATAGAACAGCAAGGCTAGCAGTGAACATGGTTGAGCAAGTGTCCTTGTGGCAGAATGAAGCATCCTTTGGGAATATACCTGAGAATGGTAAAGCTGGATCTTGAGTAAATCAATTCCCAGCTTCCTGAGAAACCACCACACTGATTTCCATAGTGGCTGTACAAGTTTCTACCGCCACCAGGATTGGATGAGTGTCCCCTGTATTCTGAGTCCTTGCCAGTGTCTGCTGTCATTTGTTTTATTGATCTTGGCCCTTCTGACCAGTGTAAGATGAAATCTCAAAGTAGTTTTTGGTTTGTATTTCCCTGATGACTAAGGGTGTTGAACATTTCTTTAAGTGTTTCTCTGCTGTTAGTATTTCCTCTATTGAGAATTCTGTTTAGATCTGTGACCCATTTTTAATTAGTTTTTTCCCCCAGGGTTTGTTTTTTGTTTGTTTGTTTGTTTGTTTGTTTTTAGTTCTTTGTATGTTTAAGGTATTAGCCCTCTGTTGGGTGGTAGCTGGTAAAAAAAAAGCTTTTCCCGTTCTGTAAGTTGCTGCTTTGTCTGAATGACAGTATCCTTTGCCATACAGAAGCTTTTCAGTTTCAGGCGGCCCCGTTTATAAATTGTTCTTTGTTTGGTTGTTATCTCTGCTGATAAGTGAGGCTATTTTATTTATTTATTTTTCACATTTTCCTTTTATTGAAAACAGATTCAGGGCTGGAGAGACAGCTTAGTGGTTAAGAGCACTGCCTGCTCTGCTCTTCCAGAGGTCCTGAGTTCAATTCCCAGCAACCACATGGTGGCTCACAACCACAGATAATGTGATCTGATGCCCTCTTCTGAGATAAAGTACTCATATACAATAAATAAACTAAAAAAAAAGAAAACAGATTCTCTTCTTATACAATATATCCTGATTATAGTTTTTTCTCTCTTCCTCTACTCTTCTTCCCTCCCCAGTTTCTTCCCACTTACTCTCACCTCCATTCCACTTCTTTTCTGTCTCTCATTAGGAAAAAACAAACAAATAAACAAACAGATTTCTAAACCAGGAGTGTCTCATGCCTGTAATCCCAGCACTCAGGAGGCAGAGGGAGGCAGATCTCTGTGAGTTCGAGGCCAGCCTGTTCTACAAAATGAATCCAGGACAGAGAAACCCTGTCTCAAAAAACCCAAAACCAAATGAAAACAAAACAAACCAACCAACCAACCAAACAAACAAAAAACCCCAAGTTTCTAAGCAATAAAAACCAAACACTGCAAAATAAAATATAATGAAATAGAGCAAAAACTATCATATCAAAGCTGGTCACTGCAACCCAATAGGAGGAAGAGTAGTCCTAAGAGCAGGCATAAGATTCAGAGATCCACTTGTTCTGCCTCTCAGGAGTCCTATAAAAATACTAAACTAAAAGCTATAAAATATATGCAGAGGACCTGGTGCAGACCCATGTAGGCCCTGTGCTTGCTGCTTCAATCTCTGTGAGTTCATACACACCTTGCTTCATGGATTTGAAGGGCCTTGTTCTCCTGGTGTTCGCCACCCCCTCTGACTCTTACACTCTTTCTGCTTCCTCTTCTGTGGGTTCCCTGAGCTCTGAGGGGTGGCATTTGATGGAGACCTCCCATTTGGGCTCTCTCTGAGTAGTGTCTGGCTGTGGGTCTCTGTATCTGTTCCCATGTGCTGCCGGAGGAAGCTTTTCTGTTGATAACTGAATAAGGCACCTCTACATGGGAATAGCCTCTCCCTCTACCCTATCTCTGCTCCTCCTCCCCACCTGACCCTCCTGATCCTTTCCCCACCTGCCCCGAGTTCACCTATAAAATCTATTATATTTCCCCCTCCCATGGAGATCCATGCCCCCAGCCCTGACCCACACTCCCACCCCTTCGCGACGTGAGGCTATTTTTTAAAAAAAATATTTTTTTATTTAATTTTAATTTATGTGCATTGGTGGAGTTACAGACAATTGTGAGTTGCCATGTGGGTGCTGGGAGTTGAACCCGGGTCCTTTCGAAGAACAGGCAGTGCTCTTAACCACTGAGCCATCTCTCCAGCCCCAGACGTGAGGCCATTTTAAGATCAGAGTTTCTGGCTGCCCTGTCTATTCCTGGTATGGATTGCTGTCTTCACTCATCTTCACAGCGTACCTCATCTTCTTTATATTCTGACCTAACCATTATCCTCTTGGTGTGGGTTTCTTTAACCAGCTTCCTTAAAACCACAGTTCTGGCTGGGCGTGGTGGCATACGCCTTTAACCCCAGTACTTGGGAGGCAGAGACAGGAGGATCATAGTGAATTCGAGGCAAGCGTGGTCTACAAAGCGAGTTCAGGACAGCCAAGGCTACACAGAGAAATCCTGTCTCAAAACAACAACAGCAACAACAACAACACAAACAAAAACAGCAACACACCACAGTTCTGATCCAGTAGTCCCTATTCACTTCTCTCATTTTCTATTTGTTGATTTTTTTAAAGTTTCCCTTAGTGAAACATAGGCCCCTTGAGGGCAAGAACTTACACTTGTTTACATGTATTGTAGTACTTTAGTAATTTACAGTGACTCATGGAGTGAAAAATGCATATATATATTAATATATAAATATATATTCAGCTAATTAATATGATGCTTATTTCTGAGGCTCCTGTATACATGTCAAGGGGAAACCAGAAAAGAATACTGTAAGTGTTCAAAACTTGAAATGCTGTATCTCAGAGAAAACTCAAAATGTTGTAATTCAGAGAACTGTTGGCCACTTACATTCCTTTGGGCTCCTTATGGTCATAATTGGTCAGGAACAGATAAATAGCTATGCTGAAAAACTGAGGTAGAAGCTTCCTCACCGTGTTGACAGGAAGGCCAGTTCTAGTCTTACGGGAGAGACATTTGCATTTATTTAAAATGGTCGTGGAGTGCCCTCTTTTGGTGAGGAGTCCAGGGAGTAGTGTGCCTGGATGTTTTATTGAGATCAGCAGCATCACAGCCGTGCAGCTGGGAGATGTAGTTCTGTGGTCCAGTGCTTGACTAGCATTCTTCAAGTTTTAGGTCCACTTCTCAGTAGTGGCAAAATAGAGTAATGTACTTTTAGGTGTCAAAGTTCATACTGTTCAAACTCATGCTGTGAATTCGAGGCCAGCCTGGTCTACAAAACGAGTCCAGGACAGGCAAGGCTACACAAAGAAACCCTGTCTCGAAAAACAACAAAACAAAACAAAACAAAAAGTTTAACAAAATCTATGTCTGCCGAAGTTAGCTTTTGAATTTACAGTTCTTCTAGGGTTTTCTCTCTCCTTTTTCTCCCTTCCTCCTTCCCTTCCTCTTCTTCTCTGTCTGGGACTTTGTTTTATAGACCAGGCTGGCTTCATGTCTATACTTCTGCCATAGCCTTTCGGGTGCTGAGGTCACAGGCATACCGTGCCACACCCTGGACATTTTTCTACATTTCATATCTTTCTTGTCCATGTTCAGTTTGAAGAAAGTTTATTCTCCACCACAGATCTTTCCTGAAGTTATTTCAACATATTTGATCTAGTCTTTTCCTGCCTAAATAGCATTTTCTTTCTGTTTTAGTAATAAATGTTTTTACAGATTATTTATTTATTTTATTTTTTGAGACAGGGTTTCTCTGTATATCCCTGGCTGTCCTGGAACTTAATTTGTAGACCAGGCTGACCTTGAACTCAGAGATCTGCTTGCCTCTGCCTCCTGAGTGCCGGGATTAAAGATGTGCACCATCACTGCCTGCCTTTATTTAAAATATTTGGATGTGTTTATTTTATTTCATTTCATTTCATTTTATGTGTGTGTTTTCCCTGTATGCGTATTTGTGTAATATGTGCATGTATTGCCTGCAGAAGTCAGAAATTGGCATTGGATCCCCTGGGACTGGAGTTAAGGATTGTTGTGAATGAGACACCAGGAGCATTCTGGGAAACGAACCCCAGGTCTTCTGTGAGAGAAGCCACTGTTCTTAACCACTAAGCCCTCTCTTCTGCCCCAGTTATTTATTTATTTTTGTTTTTCTAACGATCGGTCTGGCTCTGTTTCCCAAGTGCTGGGATTAAAGGTGCCAATGATTAATTGCTTAACATGAATGTAATTGACATTGGTTCAGAATGGAACCAATTGGCCTTTGAAATGTAGACAACTCAGTCGGGCAGTGGTGGTACATGCCTTTAATCCCCACACTTAGGAGGCACAGGCAGGTGGATCTCTGTTGAGTTCAAGGCCAGCCTAGTCTACAGAGTGAGTTCCAGGACAGCCAGGGCTAAAACAGAGATACCCTATTTACCCCCCTACCAAAAAAACCAAACTCCCAAAGAAAAGCAGACACCTCATCCAGTGAGACCTTCAAAGTGGATGCATAGCACAGGTGACTTCCTCGGCATAAGGCTTTTTTTCTTGTTCTAGGACTCTGTCTGAACTTCAGAGTAAGAAAGGAGCACCTTTGCTACCCATCTAAGTGGTGATCAGCCTCCGTCCCACTAAGATGTTGCTGAGCTCTCAGTATAATTTAAGGAGAGCATTTTAATGTAATTATTTGTACTGTCTATTAACCTTAGCAAGTCCTCTGAGACATTGACCTTCCTTTACTTAAAAGTACTAGTGCACACTGGTTTAGCAATGCAGGGCATTTTATGTTTGTGAAATGACTTGATTTCACATTGTTTTATATGCTACTGAAAAATATTTATAGACAAATGTATACACCTAGCCTGTCACAAGAGGGCACTCGTGTCCTATTCGTTGAAGTGATTGGTACTCTGGGAATTCTAGAGGAATGATCACAGAAATTCAGTCTGGATCTACAGAATGAATTTGAGTTGAATATTTATTATCTAACAGCACTGGGAGTTCTGTTCATGCAATTTTATCAACATTACAAAAGGTATTTATTTATTTAGGTGTTTGGAAACAGGGTTTCTCTGCATAGCTCTGTGTAGTCCTAGAACTCATGGTGTAGACCTGGCTGGCCTTGAACTCAGAGATTTACCTGCCATGCCTGGCTATAAAAAGATTTTTAAAGGTTATACAACATGCAAATTCTTCATTTTTTTTGGTGAATTATTCAAGAACTTCTTTAACTTCAAGTTCAATTATCCACAGAGCATGGTAGGACACACCTTTAATCACAACACTCAGGAGTTTAGAACCGGCTTGGTACACATAATTCATTCCAGGGTAGCCAGGACTATGTAGGGACCCTGTCTCAAGCAACCAAATAAAAATAAAAGTCAATCACCACTTCATTGATTGTGTAGTTATTGAAATGAAGGTACTAATTGTTTATCACACTAATTAGCAAACACTAGGCGTCAATTCTTTGCACAAGAGAACTTACTGAATTTCATATATTGTATCAGTTCACTTAAAACAACCTTTTTTTTGTTTGTCATGTGTGTGGTGTGTGTATGCATGTTTGTATACATGCTCATATGTGGTGCCAGTGCTCATGCATGTGTGTGGAGGCCAGAAGTTGATGTCAGGTGTCTTCTTTGATTGTTTTTTGTTGTGTCCAAAGTGGCCCTTCAGAATGTCAGTGCTGGTGACAATATCCTAAATAGGAGGATTTTGGCCAGGTAAACAGAAGGATTGTTATTGGATAAGCAGAGGCTGAAAGATGAGTTTCTGTTTAGCAGACACATCCCTTAATCCTGCCCTCAAATGTCAACTGCCTCCAGCAAAGGCGGGTAGTTCCCAGTCAATCCTACCATCCAGCATCCACTCACAGAGCCCACCCTGATGACCGTGATCTAAAGCCCGCTTGCTTTTCCTCCATTTTTCTCTTCTATTGAAGAAACTGACTTGGCAGTTTGATCCCAAATAAACTATTTTTTTTTTCTACCCATGGAGTAATCTAGTTCAGTGGTTTTACTTTTACCTGCTTACACTCTCCACTTTATTTGAGATTACTGAACCTGGCCACTTGTGGATCCCCTGTCTCAGTCTCTTCAGTGCTGGCATTAAGGGTGACCATCATGAGCCTGGTGGTGGTGGCCCAAATGCATGCCTTTAAGCCAGCACTTTAGACGTAGAGGCAGAATGATCTCTGAGTTCAAGACCGGCCTGAACAAAGCAAGTTACAGGACAGCTAGGGCTATACAGAGAAGCCCTGTCTCAAAACAAGAAGAAGAAGAAGAAGGAGAAGAAGAAGAAGAAGAAGAAGAAGAAGAAGAAGAAGAAGAAGAAGAAGAAGAAGAAAAACAACAACAACAACAACAGCAACAACAACACAACAGCCGCCGCCACTGCTGCCACTACCACCACCGCCACCAGCACCACCACCACCACCAAACAAAATCCCCAAAAAGGTGGCCTCATGTCTCTCTGGCTTTATGTAGGGTTTGTAGATCTGCATTCTGGTGGTTCTCCTTCTTGCATGTCAGGGACTTCATCCATGAGCCAACTCTCCAAAGCCCAGATAGTGGCTTTAATAGCTGTATCTCTCTCGCTTTGCTTTTTTTTTTTTTTTTTTTTCTTGAGACAGGGTTTCTCTGTGTATCCCTGGCTGTCCTAGAACTTGTTCTGTAGACCAGGCTGTACTTGAACTCCTGGAGATCCACCTGTCTGTGTATCCAGAGTGCTATAATTAAAGGTGTGTGTGACCACTGCTCTTCCCTCTCCCCCCTTTTCTGAGAGTGGGTGGAGCCATGCCAAATTCCACCATGTCAGAAATCCTGTGCTTAGGCTGAACGCTGTTGTGGGGAACTGCAGCTGTGCTGGTACTGACCATTACTTGTTTTTGTCTGCAGTTGAAGCATTACTTGATTTTCTCTGCAGCTGAAACATTGTGCTCCACTGGTTGCCTCCATTTTCCTTGTTTTGAGTCTTCCTCCTCTATATAAGCAGTTCTGTTACTCCCAATAAATGGCATTCTGCATTCTCTTAGCATGAATGTTGTCTCGCCGTAGCCTAGACTAGCAGCGCGGGCACTGCAAGTGGGTTTCATTATGTAGCCTTAGTTGGCCTGGAACTCACAGAGATCCACCTGGCGGATGAATCTTTCAAGTGCTGAGATTAAAGGCGTTAACTATCGTGCCTGGCTGTGTATTATCTACTGTTGCTTAGCAAATTTCTAAAGTTTAGTGGTTTAAAATCACAGTAATTTATTGTAATTTCTGGGGAACCAGAAACTATGAGTTTATTACAGTGCTTTTTGGTTCTAATTCACATCTAGGGCTGCAGTCATCTCAAGCTCATCTGGGCTGTATAAATTGGCTTCTAAGATCACTCCCATGCTCCTATCTACAGCCTGGTCTGGAAAATTGGCATTTGACTTCCTTCAAGCCAAATAATGTAAGAAGAGGAAGAAAAAGAACCCAAATGGAGGCTACAGTTCCTCTATAAGATAATCCTCGGGATGACACTTCATTACTTATTTCTTAGTAATAAATTATTAAGGGCCAGGCTGGGTGGTGTACACCTTTCATCCCAGCACTTGGGAGGCAGAGACAGGTGACTGTGAGGCCATGTGTCTTTCAGTCTACAGACGGAAACATTTTCTTGGGGATTTTATTGAAATTATAGTGAATGTTTGGATTATGTTGAAGATTCATTTCTTTCTTTCTTTCTTTTTTTCATTTTCTTTCTCAGACAAGGTTTCTCTGTGCAGCCTTGGCTGTCCTGGGGTCCGTTTGAAGACCAGGCTGTCCTGGAACTCACAGTCATCTCCCTGCCTCTGTCTCCCAAATGCTGGCATTAAAGGTGTGTGTGTCACCACTGCCCAGCTGAAAGATTCATCTTAATAATGTATAATTATCAACTTTGAGCAAGGAATGTCCACATTTATTTAAAATTTTGTTTCATTCATTTTACCTGTTTGTCTGGTTTATTGAGTTTTTCTTTTCTTTTCTTTTTGACACAGCGTTTCTCTGTATCATCCTGGCTGTCCTGGAACATGCTCTGTAGAAAAGGCTGGCCTAGAACTCAGAGAACCACCTGGCTCTGCCTCCCAAGTGCTGCAATTAAAGTGCCACCACACCCAGCTTGTATTTGTTCATTTTAAAAGATATTTTTGAAAATGATTTCAATTTTAGGAAGTGAATTTTTTCATTTCAAATTCCAATTATTCCTATATATCATTGTCAACATATGGGAAATACCTCAACTTTTGCCTGTTGTCCATCTACATAGTTTCTTTCTTTCTTTTTGGTTTTTTGAGACAAAGTTTCTCTGTGTAACAGCTCTAGCTATCCTGGAACTTACTCTGTAATCCAGGCTGACCTCGAACTCACAGAGATCCACCTGCCTCTTCCTCCCAAGTGCTGAGATTAAAGGCGTGAGCCACCACCGCCCAGCCCATAGTTCCTTGTTATTTCTTTCTATCACTATGGAGGTCCAAAATGATTGGTTCTATTTCAACATGTATTTTGAAAATTACTGTGTGGTCTAACCAGAATGTTGAATTTGACAATTCACTAGCGATATTGTAAATGCTTCACAGGCTTAGGGGAACGCTAAGCACTCAGCTTTTTGTGGTGCTCTGGACAGCCAGCAGAGGAGACTGTAACAGGGCTTAGACCTTAGTAGGTGCTGAGACCTTAGCATAAGTGACTCCGTGATGGAAGTACCATTCAGGCTGTAAAACTCAGCATATAGACAACCCCACCTCCCAAAACTAAAACAAAGGCCTAATCCATTAAAGTCCATATTTCTGGGAAAGTCTCTAAATGCACTAATCTTGCTTTTTGGCTTCTGGTTAACTGTTCTTGTTAACAGACATATGCCAACCTGGGACATGGTTTTTGTGCTTAAAAGCTCCCTGAGAAAGGCTTGGGGCTTCCCTGGGATCTTGAACACCCACGGTGGTCGAGAGCTGCCTAATAAGAGTTTTTGTTTTCTTAAATCTATGTCTGACATTCTCCACAGTTATGTGGAGAGTGGGGAGTGACTCTGACATGAACTCTGGTGTCCCATATTTGACCTTTGATGGGGAGGCCTGGTGGCAATCAGAGAAACGATAATCAGGCTACCAAGATGAGACTTGATAGCCTATGACCATATAGTGGGGGAGGAGGTCCCTCTCGGTCATAGACCTAGGGGCGGGGAATAGGGTGAAAGTGGAAGGGAGGGAGGAACGGGTGGATACAAATGAAGGGAAAACAATTGAGATGTAATCTGAATAAATTAATTAAATAAAAAAATCCTCCCCCCCCCCCAAAAAAAAAAAAACAAAACCAAAAACAAAACCATCCATGTCTGAGTAGTCTTCTCTGTTTAATACCCTACTACAGGTATCACATCGATTTTCTGTGACTCCACATTTTCCACAGAGAATGAACACACTGGAGTTTCCTTCTCAGGTTCTATACTGCTCTGGAACATCTGGAGTTCGTATGAGAGAAAGTTGAAGGAATTCCACATAGCTGTTATGAGCTAGGTACATGTTCCCAAACCATGAAGTCCACCATGCCTGACAACTTGATAGTTGGACCTGTTGGGAAAATGTCCCTTTATTCTTGCCATAGTTGCCCAGAGGCTCATGGGTAATGTAGTCCCCCATGTGCAAGGCCCTCCCACACAGGATCAGGTAAACAGCCCCAGCAGTTGGCTTGTAGGCGTCCCTGTCCAGCACACGCTTGGAAACTACGGCGTAGAAACCCCCATAATCCGTGGAAGCAGAAGCATAGGTGGGTCTTGTCTGACGGACTGAGACGCAGTTTGAGGGCGGACACAAGCGGGTCTGGCCTGCGACTGCGAGAGCCACCATTCCCAGTCGAAACAGACGGACTGGGCAGCTTCTCGTTCATGGCTGCTGTGTCCAAAGTGTGTCCGAGTGTCTTTCTGTCCGAAGACTAGGAATGTCTGGATCTGTGGCTTCGGCTGGCCAAGGGACCGTTACAGAAGCTCTGCCAAGGAGGTGAGAGCCCAAGATGGCGACTTGGGGGGTAAGGGCGGTGAGTGTCTGTAGATTATCAGGGCGGGGAGGCCTCCGGTCCAGCTAGTGAAGACTCCTGTTACCCGCTTGGCATCCGTTTTTGCAGGGGGTTGAGGTGGAGAAAGACCATTCATATGAGACAGGACTACAGAATCGGGAGATTTCGGACCTAGGAATCCCAAACCGTGAGCCTGGGAAAGTTCTAAGTTGACACCAGAGTGCTAGAGCCCGAATTTGGGGGGGGGGGGGTGGAACGGTCTGTGACCCATATGTATGTAAGAAAGAGGGTGTTTGTTATCCTAATGAATTGGCCTGAAATTCCTAGAGAAAGTCTTACGTAGTGACTATAGAGCCTGTCCTGTATTGGCAATTGTATTCGTCAAATTTTCTGCCTCTTTATGAAGTGACATTTTTGAGCCTCGTTCAAACTGCGTAGTCAGCTTGAAGGTGAACTGAGCGCCAAAAAGTGGTTTTCAACCTTTGGGTCACGAGCCTCTGGCGTTGAATGATGTCCTGCATATCATAGCTTTACATTATGATTCATACAGTAGCAAAATTACAGTTACGAAGTAGCAATGAAAATATTTTTATGCTTGGGAATCACCACAACTGTATTAAGGGGTTGCAGCACTAGGAAGGTTGAGAACCACTGTCTTAGAAGGTTTTGTTTCATTTTTGCAAATATCTAGTTACCAGAGCCGAGATGCTATCTTAGAAGATTCTAGTATTGAAATAAGAACATTTTCTTGGGAGCAAAGTAGGGGGTGGGTTTCGAATTTTGAAGGAGGAGTTCTGTCCCACATGGGAGGAAGAGCCTTAATAAGAGATCTGGTAGGAAATTTACTCCTGGTCCAAGCCTTAGGATGCTGCAACCTAATTCTGTAGAACTGCAGGGCCCTGTGTTACAGGCTCCTTTGACTAATCCTGTACTTTGATTATCCAGGTCTGTCCACATATTCTTGACAGAGACTGTATAATTGAAAGTTACCTGAACACCATCACTAGCTAATGTTTAAGACCAGTGGCCAGTCTGATCTACCGGGTTCCTTCCCCATTACCGTAGTGCTCAGTCTACTATGTTGGTGGCCAGTACAGGGAGGGGTTGCTGGGCTGTGAATGAATGAATTTGTCTTTTAGACCAGAATAGGAGAACTATCGTTTGTTGAGTATACTGTAATAGAGTTAACAAGGTAGGCAGCAAGTATAGGACCACCTGCCTCATAGGCTAATGAGTGTGGGTGAGGTGGGAGGCAGGGGCTGTACTTGTTCAGTTAGAGCAAGTTTCTTTTTCTTTTCTTTTAATTTTTTTTCATATACTACATCCTGACCATAGTTTCCCTGCTCTCCTCTTCTCCCAGTGCCCCCTCTCCCCTCACCATCCACTCCTCCCCTGTTTCCCTTTAGAAAAGGGCGAGCCTCCCAGGGATAGCAGGCAAACATGGCCTATCAAGTTACAATAAGACTAGGCACCTCTTCTCATATTAAGGGTCCATAAGACAACCGGGTGTAAGGAAAAGGGTCCCAAAACAGATGAAAGTGTCAGAGACAGCCCCAACTGTCACTGTTAGGAGTCCCACAAGAAGACCAAGATACACAGCCATAAAATAATGCAGACGACCTACATCAGTCCCATGCAGGCTCCTGGATTGTCACTTTAGTCTGTGAGTTCCTATGAGCTCAGATTAATTGATTTTGTGGGTTTTCTTGTGGTTCCTTAACCCCTCTGGCTCCTACAGTTCTTCCGTGCCCTCTTCTGCAGGGTCCAGCAAGCTCTACCTAATGATTGGCTGTGGGTCTCTGCATCTGTTTCCATCAGATGCTGCATGGAGTCTCTGATGACAGTTATGCTAGGCTCCTGTCTAGGAGCAAAATAGAATATCATTAAGAATCATTTATTTATTTATTTATTTACTTATTTGTTTGTTTCTGCCAGGTGTGTTTGGTTTTATCCTAGGTTTCTGGGCTATCCAGCCTCTGGTTCCTGGACCCTGGCCCTCCAGGTGGTGTCAGGGGTGGGCTTAGACAGAGTTTCTTTGTGTGCACTTCTCTGACATGTGATATGTGCTGTGTGAGGATCAGGTCACACGAGTCAGTGTGCAGCTTAGGGAGTTAAGCAAGGGCTACTATGAATGTAATTTGCAGCTGGGGAGTGGCCACGCAAACAATTCAGTCCTGTGAAAATTCCCTACTGGGGACCTGCTCCACTGCAGGTAAGCTCTATTATTAATGGCCTTTCCTCGTCAACTAGAGCATTTGAGCAGAGGCAGAGTGAAGGTGAAACTCTTAGTTTTGCATGGCCTAATCAGTTACTGATCTTATTGGTTAGAACAGTTTTTGGGCAAATTTACTGCCTTTTTCAGATGTTGTCAGCACATGGGTGTTGGTCAGGGGCTTGCTGTTTTTCAGGAGGTTGAAGTTATCTCTCTTCTACCAGCCGACTTGAAAAAGATAGGCAAAGACCTAGGAAATATTTCCTGGGTCTGGAAGTTGTGATCTAGTGTGGAGGGAGGCCCTCTCACACCTGATGAATCAGTGGTCAGTTAATTTACTTTTTCCTTCCTCTTCCCTCTCTGTTCCAGACTGTGAGCTCTTTTTAAATTAATTGGCAGGCTGGGCATGGTGGCGCATGCCTTTAATTCCAGACTCGGGAGGCAGAGGCAGGTAGATTGCTGAGAGTTCCAGGCCAGCCTGATCTATGGAGTGAGTTCCAGGGCAGTTAGGGCTACATAGAGAAACCCTGTCTTGAAACACAAACACAAAAATAAAACAAGACCAAAAAAAAAAAAAAAAAAAAAAAAAAAAAAGAGTATCAGCCTTTCTTGTACAGCAAATCAACAAAAACACTGCTTTAAAGAACAGTTTCAAAAAAAAAAAGGACAGTTTCTTTTCCCACACTCCTGTAGGTGGAAATCTGCACTGGCTTCAGCTGGGAAATTACTATATGTTCCTGCATTCAATGACAAGTGAAGTTGAAGACATCAGTGCTTTGAGGCTGGTTAGTTCTGGGTATTCAGTCTCACATTTAGTGGCTCCTGCTGAGTCTTTTCAAGGCTCTGTTTCCATCAAGCTGCCACCAAGGTTTTTCACAACATGGCTGTGCCCAGTAGGTAAAGGCCAGTCAGGAAATATGTTTCAGACTTAGGTGTCTTCACATTTGCTGAGTTCCTCTTAAGTCAGATGAGCAAAACCCACATTATTCATGGGAACTAAACAAGGCTGTGGATACATAGAGATGGAAACATTATGTAACAATGTTCCATATGAAATGGTATTTACATTTTTTTCCTGTATAAGCATAGGCACAAAATCTTTTTTTTTTTTTGTTTGTTTTTTGTTTTTTGAGACAGGGTTTCTCTGTGTAGTCTTGGCTGTCCTAGACTCACTTTGTAGATCAGGCTGGGCTCGAACTCACAGTGGTCCGCCTGCCTCTGCCTCCCGAGTGCTGGGATTAAAGTCCTGCACCACCACGCCTGCCTACAAAATCTTTTTTATTTTTTTTATTTATTTTTTTTTTCTTATTTTCTTTTCTTTCTTTCTTTTTTTTTTTTATTAATTTATTCTTGTTACATCTCAATGTTTATCCCAGCCCTTGTATCCTCCCATTCCTCCCCCCCCCCCATTTTCCCATTATTCCCCTCCCCTATGACTGTTCTTGAGGGGGATTACGTCCCCCTATATATTCTCATAGGGTATCAAGTCTCTTCTTGGCCACTTGCTGTCCTTCCTCTGAGTGCCACCAGGTCTCCCCCTCCAGGGGACATGGTCAAATGTGAGGCACCAGAGTACGTGAGAAAGTCGTATCACACTCTCCACTCAACTGTGGAGAATATTCTGACCATTGGCTAGATCTGGGAAGGGGTTTAAAGTTTACCTCCTGTATTGTCCTTGGCTGGTGCCTTAGTTTGAGCGGGACCCCTGGGCCCAAATCTGCCTATCATATTGTTCTACTTGTAACAAAATCTTTTTTAAAAAGATGTATTTATTTAATTCTTTTTTCTTTTCTTTTCTTTTTTTTTTTTTTTTTTTTTTTTGATTTTTCGAGACAGGGTTTCTCTGTGTAGCCTTGGCTGTCCTGGACTCACATTGTAGACCAGGCTGGCCTTGAATTCGGTGATCCACCTGCCTCTGCCTTCTGAGTGCTGGGATTAAAGGTATATGCCACCACACCCAGCTCAATTTATTTATTACTTATACAGTATTTTTGCCTGCATGTGTGCCTGCATACCAGAAGAAGGTACCAGATCCCATTATAGATGGCTGTGAGCCACCATGTGGTTGTTGGGAACTGAACTCAGGACCTTTGGAAGAACAGCCAGTGCTCTTAACTTCTGAGCCATCTATCCAGCCCTGAAAAGAAAATCTGTCAATTTGTGTATTTCCCATGAAAATGAGCTGTATAAAAGAAGTATAGAGGAAGTGCTCATATGGAGCCCTTGGGGTGGACGAATAGAATATTTCATGTAACAGATGCATTTCTATATGAATGGTAGGGTGTTGTTGGATATTAATTCTATAGGGCTTATCAATCCCCAGCAGTAGGGAAAACATAATGAGTTTGTTTTCGGTTATTAAGTACCTTTAAGAAAGAATGTCAATTGTTACCAACTTGTTTATTAATTGCAGATGTATGTAAATCTTAATTTAGCCATGAGTAATGACTGTGAATGTATTATGGGTAGGGTTGTCAATGGTGTCTTTGTTTAATTTTCTTGTAGATGAGACTCTTTTCTTTTTTCAAAGGATTGATTTTGTTTTTTTTTAATGTGTATTGGCGTTTTGTCTGCATGCCTGTCTTTCTTTCTTTTTTTGGTTTTGCAAGACAAGGTTTCTCTGTGTAATAGCCCTGGCTGTCCTGGACTCTCTTTGTAGATCAGGCTGGCCTCGAACTCAGAGATCCGCCTGCCTCTGTCTCCCGAGCCCTGCATGTATTTCTGTGTGAGGGTATCAGATCCCCTGGCACTGGAGTTACGGACAGTTGTGAGATGCTATGTGGTACTGGGTGTTGAACCCAGGTCCTCTGGAAGAGCAGCCAGTGCTCTTAACCATTGAGCCATCTCTCCAGCCCCCAGAAACTGTTTTCTGACTTTTCTTTCCTTCTTCTTCAGCTAACTGTATGGTGTTTTGAGTGGAGAATTTAGGACCAAGCCATGAATAGACTCGCACTCTCATGACTCTACACTAGTCTCCTTCTCTCAAGTGTCTCTCCGATATCACCCGTGCATTGCCAAGGGCAAAACCAAAAACAAGCAACTGACAGACATCATGAGTGAATATGTGGTGAGTTGTTTATTCCTCGCCTTATTATATATTGTTATTTTATTTGTATTCATAGTCTGATCATATGTAAGAATTGCTCAACTAAAAGAAAGATTTATTTATTATGTGTATAGTATTCTGCCTGCACATCAGAAGAGGGTACCAGATCTCATTATAGATGGTTGTGAGCCACCACGTTGTTGGTGGGAATTGAACTCAAGATCTTTGGAAGAGCAGACAGTGCTCTTAACCTCTGAGCCATCTCTCTAGGCCCCCATCTTTTGAATAATTTAATTTATGTGTATTGCTGTTTTGTATGCGTATGTCTGTGTGAGGGTGTCAGATATCCTGGAACTGGAGTTATAGACAGTTGTGAGCTGCCATGTGGGTACTGAGAATTGAACCTGGGTCCTCTGGAAGAGCATCCAGTCCTCTTAACATCCGAGCCAGCTCTCCAGCTCCAGACCTGCCCAAAGTTATAGAGAGAATTAGACTTCAACTTCTATTAGTAGTAATTATAGTGACATTTAATAAATTACAGTTTTCCTTATTACCACAAATTATTCATATTTCACCCAGATTCAAACTATCTTTGGCCACTGTCACTTCCACCATGAGGCTTTTCCAGTTGTGGAACTGGATGAGATCATGATTAAGTTGGTTCTTGGTGCTTGATAATTTCCCATTCCATATACATCCAGTGCATGGTGAAGAGCCTGCAAGTACATACGTGGTGGGCATGCAATAGAAGGCCCAGGTGGTAGGATGTGGGGCACGCTGTGTACACTGAGTTGGGCGTCTTGTTCCCATTAGGTACCTATGCCAGGTCTTTGCTACAAGCCTTGTCCAGGTCTGTGCTTCGTGTATTTTCATTCTGCTTTCTGGCTCTTGCAAGTCTCTCAGTTGATATTCTCTTTCTCTAGCAAATGCCTCAGTTTGCAAATAACCATCTTTTCCCCCCACTTATGTCAGTCAGGTACTCAGAGGCCTCTTTTACATTTAGTTTGTGTGTATGTGTCTGTTGGGGCTTGAGCCATGAGTCTCATGAGTATTAAACATCCCTCTGTTACCTAACTGTTCCCATTTCTTCCCTTCTTCCTTTTCTGCTTTCCTTTTTTTTCTGATTGTGGCCTTTTAGTATAGGAAATGATGTCAAAATAAATTCTTTAAAAAGTACATACTTAGAATTCACCAAAACCCATTACACAGAAGCTGCCCACATTAGGAAGCTTGTTTCATTGAGTCTAACTCGGTTAATCCCTACTTCCCTCAGGAAGGAGACCATCATTTTGGATTTTGTAGTGTTTTACTAAAACACTGAATCCTTGCAGTCATTGCAGTCAAGCCATTATGTTTCCTTCTTAACAAACCTACCTGTTTATTTATTTTCCCTAATTGATACTTAAAATTTTAGCATCCTTTATTAGCTCCATCTTTCTACTCTCAGTTTCCTTCTAGTAGCAGTTTATGCTTTGCTCTACAATTAAACAATATTTATTTTTATTTTATGTGCATTGACATTTTGCCTATGTGAGAGTGTGTCAGATTTCTGGAACTGGTGTTATAGATAGTTGTGAGCTGACATGTGGGTGGTTGAAATTGAACTAGGGTCCTCTGGAAGAGCAGCTAGTGCTCTTAATCACTGAGCCATCTCTCTAGACCCACTCCCTTTTAAAAGATTTATTTATTTGTTATTTGTACAGTATTCTGCCTGCATGTATGCCTGCACACACAGAAGACAGCACTAGACTTCATTATAGCTGGTTATGAGCCATGTGGTTGTTGGCAATTGAACTCAGGATCTTTGGAAGAACAGCCAGTGCTCTTAACCTCTGAGCCATCTCTCTAGCCCCATGTCGTACATTTTAAAATTTTATTCATTTAAGAGAATTCAGTTCAAAATATTATTTTTCACATTTGTGTGTATGTGTGTTTGTTTGTGTGTTCAAGCACACACACAGTGAGGACAAATCAGAGGAACACGTGGGTACCAGGGATAGAACTTAGTGTGTTAAACTTGGTGGTGAGCACCTTCAACTGTTGAGCCATTCTGCTAAATCTCCTTACTCATCTCCATACTTTATCTAGTAGCTGTTTAACCTCAGTCTCTTTGGGAGCCTCCACTTGTGGAATATGAATCTCACAAGCATTTGCCAGGTTTTTGTTTGTTGTGTGTTTTTTCCCCTTTTCTATATCTGGAAACACCCTGTGTCTTGCTCTTGGTACTTCTTCCTTCCGACTATCCCACAAGCCTCTCTAGTTGTCCCGGATCTGCTCAGTTCTCTTACCTTTTCTGATACAGGTTCATTGTATTACACTATTATTTTGGAATCAGTAGGTCTTACAAATAACAAGCAGTTATATGTATGCAGCAAGGGAATGTTGGAATGTCAGAGTACATGCATTTAATTTGTGAGGAATATCAACAGACATAGAAAACTTAAGTTGAAATTAGTCTAGGTATGTAATTACAGACTCATTCACTCCACAAGCAGCTCCTTCAGTTTTATGCTTTCCTGTTCTCACAATATAGGATCATTCACATTCGTATGATGCCATGTGTAGGACCATTACTCTCACGTGTGGCTGCTTGTGTGATTGAGGCAGGGTTCTGAAGGAGAGTTTCAGCCATGCCAGGTGAAGCAAAGGTCATTCTTTCAAAGGTTTCTGAGGGAAGGGGAGATCTTGTAGGAAACAGGTTTGGTTAACATATGACCTATAAGGCACATGCAACTTAATGACAAGGGCCACTCTTTGGACATGGGAGTGGGGATTGTTATTGCATGACCCATACAACATGACAGTAGTCAGGCTGCTCCTAACCCTTAGCCAGCAGAGGGACGCCTGGGGGTGTTTCTGCTTCACTTGAATCACTATCTGATTAAAACCTGGTTACCAGAGTGGCCTAGGTTCTCTTCCACCAACAGTGAAGGCTTTAATCTGTAAGGTTACATTAACAAACCAGGTAACACCAGGATGGATCTTTGATGGTTCTTTTTCTCCACTATATAAGTGAGGTACATTGTAATGTGAAATACATACAAGAGTCTTCCACTCCTTAAGAGAGGCTGGGTCTTCGGGTTCCTTTTTATAAGCCTAGAGTAAATTGATTGAGGAGAAATGTGCTGTTGCAGGATTTGGTGTCGTTTGAGGATGTCACTGTGAACTTCACCTGGGAGGAGTGGCAGAATCTCAATGACACTCAGAGGATGCTGTACAGGAACGTGATGCTGGAGACCTACAGCAGCCTGCTGTCACTGGGTGAGTGAGGCTCAGCAGCAAGCGCTTGGTAGTAAATCTGTGAGCACTTGTGAGGTTTAAGGCTGATCAGGGATAAGGTTCTAGGCCACAGATTGTCCAATGCTGTCTAGTGAAAGGCACGCGTTTGCACTTTTGTTGGACAGATCCTAAAACCTGGTTTTGTCTTTTTTCAAAGAACCTTCATAGCAGACTTTTTCCAAGTCCTATATTATTTCCTATTTACAGGGCAGTGCATCCCTAAACCTGAGTTGATCTTCAAATTGGAACAGGGGGCGGAGCCCTGGACAGCAGAAGACCCTGCAAACCACAGTGTGCCAGGTTAGTTGGCACCCGTGGATGAGGAACCACATCTAGCATGGCTGGCCATTGCACCAGTTTATCCATGTCTGAGGGCCCAAACATGTTTGTCGTGTAGTCTGCAAGGAGAAGTCTCTTGTTTATAGACTCCTGCCCCCTCCCCCCCCCAAGCCTAACCTCTGACGTCTGTAATTTGATATTTTTCTCTGGTGCTTCTTTTTTCCAAAGTTTCAATTGCCTCTAACACTTCAATCTCATGGGGATTTTGTTTTCAGATATTTTTCATGTATTTGTTTTTGTTTTAGCACATTCTAATGAGGCAAACTTTAAATGCTGGTTATTGTATATTTCTACATAAAAATGTAAAAGTAATGTCCTTACTTCATGGAATTAACTTTTTTATAAAAGACAAATAAGATTATTTATACTAAGTAGTCACAAGCACTGATATGCAATGTTGAGCCAGAGAGTATATGAGTGACAGATGGTATTTAAAGTTACAGAGTATTTCACGTAGGTAGTTTGTGAGAAAATATAGAACCATCTAGAAGTTAGGCTTTTGCGCCATGATCTAAGAAATCATAAGGAGGACTCAATACAAGAAAGGATGGTCCAACTTGAGAAAGAATCAAGAATTTCTTGCTTCCAAGAGAAGTGAAACAAATTTTCATGTTGAAGAACTGAAGCTTTTTATTTTTATTTTTTTTTTGGAATGGGGACTATAGTTTGAATGTAGCATGTTCTGCTTTAATTTTCCTTCTATCATTTTGTTTGTTTTGTTTTCATTTTTTGTCTTTTGTTTTTCCTTTTTCAAGACAGGGTTTCTCTGTGTAATAGCCCTAGCTGTCCTGGAACTCTCCTTGCAAACCAGGCTGGCCTCAAACTTACAGAGATCTGCCTATCTCTGCCTCCCAAGTGTTGGGGTTAAAGTCGTGTGCCATCATGCCTGGCTCTCAATTAGAAACTCCTAAGACTAATTCATAGAAATTATTTGTTTTGTCCTCTTAGGCTTCTGCACTGTGGATGGTACAATTGAGACCAACAAGAAGAGTCAAAAGAAACATCTGTGGCGAGTCACTGCCAACAGCCCCAATGGAGCAACCGAGGAGACAGGTGGATTAGAAAACATGCTTTATTTATGCTCCATGAACATTTCAAATTTTGTTGTAAATAATAGAAACTGTTCAGGAGTGAAGTCTGAGAGGTTGAATGGATATCAGAATACATGTCTTGCTTCTGATCCCAATGGAGTGTGTACTGCAGAGAAATACAATGACTGTTGTGCAGCAGGGAAATCCCTCAGATGTCCTGAGCAGTTTGGTCAACATTCCAAGGTTCAAACTGGACAGCAGGATCTTGAATATAGTGGAGAAGGGAAAGACGCAAAGGAGGCAAAACTCTTGAAAAAAATTACTTCATCTGTGAGACTTAAGATGGAACTGAGCTCCTGTAAGCATAATGAATGTGAGCAAGTTTCTGCTAAGTCAGATGTCGTGGCTGAGGTAGGGAAGGCCAGTTTCAGGAAAAAATGTAACCCCACTAAACATCAAGCACCATACTCAGGGAGCAAATCTTGTAAATGCCTTGAAAGTAAGAAAACCTTTACTAGCAAGTTGGACCTTACAGTTCATCAGGGGACACACAACCCGAGAAAAGCCCATGTGTGTATCCAGTGTGAGAAAGCCTTTAGCACTCACTCTTCCCTGACTATTCATCAGAGAATTCACACAGGAGAAAAGCCCTATGGATGCAGTGAGTGTGATAAAACCTTCCGGCAAAAGTCAGCCCTCATTGTCCATGAGAGAACTCACACTGGGGAGAAACCCTTTGAATGTCAGGAGTGTGGTAAAGCCTTCCAACATAAGTGGTACCTCAAAATGCACCAGAGAACTCACACTGGTGAGAAACCATATGAATGCAAAGAATGTGGAAGGGCCTTTCTGAAGAAGTCATACCTCAAGATGCATCAGGGAACTCACAAGAGTGAGAAGCCATATGAATGTGAAGAATGTGGAAAAACCTTCCATAACAGGTCATACTTCAACATGCATCATAGAACTCACACTGGTGAGAAGCCCTATGCATGCGCCGAGTGTGGGAAAGCCTTTTACCAAAAGTCAGACCTCAGGAGGCATCAGAGGATCCACAGCAGTGAGAAATTACATGAATGCAAAGAATGCGGAAAAGCTTTTCAAAATAAATCATACCTCAAAACTCATCAGAAAGTTCACACAGGTGAGAAACCATATGAATGTAAAGAGTGTGGAAAAGCATTTCAGAACAAGTCATATCTCAGCAAGCATCAGATAATCCACACAGGCGAGAAGCCCTATGAGTGCAGTAAATGTGGGAAAACCTTTCAGTGGAAGTTGGTCCTCAGTAAGCATCACAGAACCCACACTGGCGAGAAGCCCTACGAGTGCATTCAGTGCGGGAAAGCGTTTGGCTACAGATCATCCCTTATTGTACATGAGTTGATTCATTCTGGGGAGAAACCCTATGAGTGTAACGTATGTAGAAAAACCTTTTCACAGAAATCAAACCTGAGCAGGCACCAGAGAACTCACAGCCATGGGGAGTTGTGATGGTAATGGGGACAGGAAGGCGTTTACCTCACACGTAAGCCCCAGAATGCACCGAGTACTCCAAGAATCCACTCAAGCATGAGTAGTGCAGGTGTTCTTTCTGTAAGACAAATCTCAGTTCATAGGAGAGAGAGCACATGGGGCTGGGAAGGCTTAGGATTATTGAATGCATGTGAAGAACTTGCACTTAAGAAGTTATAAGAAAAACTGGGTGGTGGTGGCACACGTCTTTAATCCCAGCACTCGGGAGGCAGAGGCAGGCCAATTGCTGTGAGTTCAAGGCTAGCCTGGCCTACAGAGCAAGTTTCAGTACAGCCAAGAGCCAAGGCTACACAGAGAAAAACCAAAAAAAAAAAAAAGTTGTAAGAAAACTCACATTGGAGGGAATGTTTATAAATGTAATATGTGTGAAAAATATTTCATTAGAGGTCAAAACCTGGTGTGCATCTAAGTTATTTACATAGGAGGAAACATGAACGTAGAGAATATAAAAGTTTTAACCATTTTTTCCCCTTCAGTATGTCTGAGATAACTCATATTGAAGAGAAACTCAATGTCATGAATGTAGAAAATACTTTAACATAATTTAGAAAAAAATCTATGAATATAATTAAAGTTGAAAACCATTTTGACATTATTCATCCATTACTATACATGAGAAACTCCACAATGGAAAAAATTCTTCAAGAAGTATAATCATTAGAAAACTGTCTGGAAGTCACACCTTTTAAAATATGAGATCACCCTGTGAGGGACATCTCTGTGAATGGAGTCATTATGGAAACTTTCTAGTATAAGTGTCACCCCAGCATACATCAGAGAACTCACTTGAGAAAGCAAAGCCTATAATGTTGAAAACCCATTAACCACCTATCTGTCACACCTAGCAACTATCAGGTAGCACAGTTCAAGAGAAATCTTAGAGCATGGAAGAAAACCATTAGTAATCAAGCTTTGGCATACATCACAATATGTACAAAGAAACAGTACTGAGTAGCAGAGTGCTACTCCCCCCACCCCACCCCAGAGTCTACTTTCTTATCTCTGGAAATAGCCTGCAGTTTTCAGCCTTTACTTGTGGCCATCACACGTTACGTGAGTGCTACTTGGGAGACTGTGAACCCAAGTGATGAACAGTGCTTCTAGACTTGGCAACCTGAAAAACAGTAGGCAGCTATTTCCAGTTTCTATGCCATCTCAGAGAGAAGTGCACATTAACCCCAGGATACCCTTGCAAAAGTCAATGGGATTTAAGAGTTGTTTGAAAAACAACAACAACAAAAAAACCAGATCTTTTTCCTTTATTTCTGTGCTGTATATCTGTCACATTCCTGAGAAATAAATGTCTGTAGTGTTTCATCTTTTCAACTCTGATCTCTTCTCATTATATTACTAACAGTTCATTATTGGCAGTTCACTTTAGGGATACAGGGAATCTTTTGTACCCTTTCCCCAGGACATTCATACAGAAGAGAAGTCTGCCTTGTAGTTCTTTATTTCCAGGTTAATTCTAGAAGCATCAAATGTAGAAAAACCCACAATGAATCATTTTTGGGAATGCGTTTTATCATGCAGGTTTAACTCATTGCAGAAAAAGTAGATGTCATACATTTTTTTATAGTATTTCCAGTTTTATACAAAATTGTAATAAATAGACACTTACTTCCATGTACTATGATATGAATACAGGTAATGTTGAGTATAACTTTAACAACAAATATTTGAGTCTTCATCATACATAAAAGATGAGTGGTGATTCAGTCTGTTGGGCCATTTGGCCAAGCCTGGAGATATTGTTGACTTTATTGGATGTTGGGAGCTGCTGATCGTCAGCTGTTGGGTAGAGGCCAGGGATCTGACATGCTGCTAATGAAGTAGCGAACAGCCCCTTCGGTACATGGTTAATGAATAAGTGTTTTATGTTAGAGATTTCTCTTAGTTGGAACC
The DNA here is from genome assembly GCF_903995435.1 of Acomys russatus. Lineage (NCBI taxonomy): Eukaryota > Metazoa > Chordata > Mammalia > Rodentia > Muridae > Acomys > Acomys russatus. The sequence goes on from NC_067168.1 coordinate 16,367,735, forward strand.
TTTATGGTGGTGAGACAACACATATGGCTTAATATAAAAATACTGTGACAAATTAGTGTGCTCTGCTGTTTTCAGTTGCTATAATAAAATACTTGATGTTTAGAACTTTATTAAGAAATTAAAGCTGGCCATGGTGGCGCACGCCTTTACTCTCAGCACCCAGGAGGTAGAGGCAGGCGGATTTCTGTGACTTCAAGGTCAGCCTGGTCTACAAAGTGAGTCCAGGATAGCCAAGTATACACAGAGAAACTCTCTCTTGAAAAACAAACAAACAAACAAACAAATTAAATTAATTTTGATGACAGTTTCTTTTTTAGGTTAAAAATTCCAAAATCATGTAGTTTTCATAATTTTAGTGTCTACTGTAGACATACTTGGCATGTTGGCGAGTCAGAAAGGGATCAAGCTAAGTACAGAGAGACAGCAAATCTGCATTAGAAGTAACCCAAAATGATGGGACCAACAACAAGATCATCACTAATCTCTCTTGTGGCATTCCCCTTGATCCAGTCACCACCTCCTTCTCCTCATCACTATGTAGTGGAGGCTCATTCGCCTTTCAGTGTTACCACACAGTGGGTCACATTTTACTTAGCATATAAACCTTTGAAAGGAACTTCAGATTAAATACCCTTGTAAGCTCATATCATTTTAAGTATGAAACAGGGAGATTTATACCACACTTTTTCTACTAATGTATGTAAGATTTTAATATATTTAGGCATTTTTGTTGTTGTTTTGAGACAGGGTCTCTTTATTATGTAGCTCTTGCTGCCCTGGACTTTGCTATGTAGACTAGTCTGACTTTGAAACTTTGGATGTAGACCATACTAACCTTGAACTCACATAGCTCCTCTCCTTTTCCCAATTCTAGGGTTAAAGGTGTATACCACCTTTCCCAGCCAATTTTTATTTTTATTACCTAATCTTAAGTAAAATACTTTTTTTCCTACTAATGTCTTCAATACACACAGTGATCCCCAGAAAGCATTTTCTGTAGAAATGTACAATCATGGCACAGTACTTTAAACAGATTAACCATGAATTACCTCAAACAGCTGTGATCAATAGTAGTATTTTATTCCATTCAGTGAAATGCAGTCTCTGGAAGAAGAATTTCCCGTGTTGAAATTGGTTCCTGCATAGGTGTGGGCTTGTATGCCAAAGAGTGTGTCACTAGTTACTCTGAAGGGTGTAACTAGTTACTCTCTATAACTTAGTCTTCAGTTATTGAGACTAGCTAATGCCCACTAACAGCTACTCAATTAGTCAACTTTAAAGAAAGAAAAAAAAAGTTGTATTTATTCACTTTGTGTGCAAGTGTTTTCCATGTATGTATGTATGTATGTATGTATGTATGTATGTATGTATACATGTATGTATATCCACCACATACATGCCTAGTACCCAAGGAGGTCAGAACAGGTCCTAGTTGGAAATTTTTATTTTTTATTCAGTTTCATATTTTGAAAGATAATGGAGAGAGAATGTGGGATAATAATATAAAAACTTGAGCTACACACTTGGTGAGGCAGAGGCACACAGATCTCTGAGTTCAAGGCCAGCCCAGTCAACAAAGCCAAGGCTACACAGAGAAACTGTTTTGAAAAACCAACCAACCCACAAATATATAACACACAAGGCTTTTTAACAGGAAATAACAATAAAGTTGAGAGACTCTAGCCAGGGGAACAGTAGGCTAAGTGCAAATCTTCATTTCTCCTTTCTCTCTTCCAAATCCAATCCCCTAGTCGTAGTCCCAGCTGTAGCAGAGCACCTACTGTGACTTCCCCCTTCTCTCTGCCCCCACCGCCAGTGGATCACTCAGATCTTTCTTTCCAATCTTCCCCCCCACATCACATTATCTCAGCCCCCAAACACCAGCATGTGTTCCCTAGGAACCCGTCAGCCAAGCCTACCGGAGAGGCAAGCAGACTAGTGAAACAGGCTAACTGCAGATCTTCAATCTCTCTTCCAAATCTAACCCCTCACTCTAATCCCCAGCTCTGTGGCAGACCACCTGTTGTGGTACTTCTTCAGTCTGCCCCATTTCTCAGGGGACACATTAGATCTTGGTGCAATACCCTGCTTTCTTCCCTGCTGTGGATCCCCTTAGTCCCCCTCACAGTATCCCCATTATGACTTGTCAACCCCCAAGATGGAGAAACACATTTTTTCATAGAACCCAGAATTCCCTACGAATCAACACAAAGCCACCATACCCAACTAACAAGGCAACAGAAAACAAGGAACAAAACACTCCAAAAGACTAGAATTAGTTGCCAGATGCCTAGATGTCAGCATTTAAAAAAAAAAAAAATACAACCAACAACAGTCATGACAGTGTGTCTACACTAGAGCTCAGCAACCTATCACAGTAGGCCCTGAGGATTACAACATACCTTAAGCCCAAGACACAGATCTTAACATAGCCTTTATTAATATTATAGAGGTCCTTAAAGAGGAATTAATAAAGCCCATAAAATCAATGAAAACACAAGCAAACAGTGGAAGTAAATGAATAAAACAGTTCAAGATCTGAAAGTGGAAACAGAGCCAATAAAGATAATTGAAACTCAAGGAAAACTGGAAATGAAAAATTTAGGGTCTCTAACAACAACATCAGAGGCAAATCTTATGAACAAAATACAAGAGATGGAAGAGAAAATTTCTGACATAGAAGAAATGATAGATAGGAAAAAAAAAATGAAATCCTTGGGGGAAGAAATCTGAGACACTGAAAAGACATTTTTCTTTTTGAAACAGGGCTTCTTTGTGTAGGCCTGGCTGTCTTGAAACTTGCTCTGTAGATCAGGTTGACCTTGAACTCATAGAGCTCTGCCTGTCTCTGCTTCTTGAATGCTTGGATTAAAGGTGTGCATCACCACTGCCCAGTTCTGAAAAGATCAAATTTAAGAATAATAGGAATAGTGGAAAGAGAAGAAACCCGCGTCAAGTGTCCAGGCATAGTACATATCATCAACAAAACCCTACAGGAAAAATTGTCTCACCTAAAGAGGGAGATGCCTATTGAGTTACAAGAAGCATATAGAACACCAAATAGACTGGATAAGAAAATAAATTCTCAGCCGAGCATGGTGGTGGAACATGCCTTTAATCTCAACACCCGGGAGGCAGAGGCAGGCGGATATCTGTGGGTTTGAGGCCAGCCTGGTCTACAAAGCGAGACCGGGACAGCCAAGGCTTCACAGAGAAACCCTGTCTCGAAAAACAAAACAAAACAAAACAAAACAAAACAAAACACCCAGAAAATAAATTCTCCATGATAAATTATAATAAAAAACTAAATGTACAGAGAAAATAACATCAAAAGCTGAGAGGGGGGGGGAGAGAGAGAGAGAGAGAGAGACAGACAGACAGACAGACAGACGGACAGACAGACACAGAGAGAAGACCAAGTACCATCTTAAGGTAGACCAAGTAAAATAATGTCCAACTTCTCAATGGAGATTCTGAAAGCCAGAAGGGCCTGGACAGACGTTCTACAAACTCTAAGAAAACACAGACGACAGCCCAGACTGCTATACTGAGAAAACCCTTTTTCTTTTTCTTTGGAGACAGGGTTTCTCTGTGTAGTCCTATCCATCCTGGAATTTGTTGAGTTTAAGAAGGTGACTTTTAACTCAGTGATTTAACTGCCTCTGCCTTCCTAGTGCTGAGATTAAAGGCAAGAGCCACTGCAGCCAGCTCCTAGCAAAACTTTCAATCACAATAATGGAGAAAATAAGACATTCATGATGAAATTTATATATCTACAAGTCCAGCCCCACAGAAGGCACTAGAAGGAAAACTTTAAAGAGGTTAACCAAATCCAAAAAAACATAAGGAATAAGTAATCCTAGACTAACAAATCAAAAGAGGGGAAACACACACACACACACACACACACACACACACACACACACACACACCAACAACTAACAGGAATCAACAAACTACGCATTGATACCTCTCAACATCAATGATCTTAATTCCCCAATAAAAAGATGCAGACTAATAGAATGGATGAAAACCAGGATCCATCCTGCTGCTGCATAGAGAAAAGGGTTGGAAACCAATATTCCAATTGAATAAACCTAAGAAACAAGCTCACGTAGCCATTATATCTAACAACATAGACATCAAACCCAAACTAATCAGAAGAGATAGGGAATCTACCGAGATGACATTTTAATTTTTTTTGTAAGGATTGTCTTTTATGTGCATTGGTGTTTTGCCTGCATGTATGCCTGTGCAAGGGTGCCAGATCCTCTACAACTGGAGTTACAGAGTTGTGAACTGCCATGTTGGTGCTGGGAATTAAATCTGGGTCCTCTGGAAGAAAAACTGATACTTTTAACCTCTGAGCCATCTTTTTGGTCCCAACATCTTAATTCTTAACATCTATGGTCCCAAACACAAGGATACCCAAGGTTGTAAAAGACCCAGTACAGCTTAAGTCACATACTGATCCTCACACACTGATATAGATGACTTCAATACCCAACTCTCACCAGAAGACAAGTAATTCAGAAAAACGCTAATCAGAGAAATACTAAATGAGATCATAACCCAATTGGACCTACCATACATTTACATAACATTTCACCCAAACACCAAAGAATATATATTCTTCTCTGCACCCCATGGAACTTTATCCAGAGATTACCACATTCTCAGACACAAAACAAGTCTCAATAGATACAGGAAAATTGAAATAGCTCACTGTATCTTATGAGGCTACCACAGAGTAAAGCTTGATAACAACAGAAACAACAGAAAGCTTTCAAATACATGGACGCTGAACAACTTACCACTGAATGAAAAATGGGCAGGGAAAAAAAAATAACAAAGAAATTAAAGACATTTTAGCATTGAATAAAAATGAATAAACAACATAGCCACACTTATGGGACACAATAAACGTGGTTCTGAAAGGCAAGATAATAGCACTAAGTGCCTACATAAAAGAACTAGGGAGAAGCCAGGTGGTGGTGTACGCCTTTAATCCCAGAACTCAGGAGGGAGAGGCAGGTGGATTTCTGAGTCTAAGGCAAGTTTGGTCTACAGAACTAGTTCTAGGTCAACCAGGGACCTTACAGAGGAACGCTGTGTGCAAAAACAAAACAAAACAAAAACAGAAACAAGCTAGAGAAAATATCATTATAGCAATGTAACAGCACACCCAAAAGCTCTAGAATAAAAAGAAGAAATCATACAAGAAGGAGTACATGGCAAGAAATAATCAAACTGGGGACTGAAATCAATAAAATAGAAACAAAAGGAACAATACAAAGAACCAATGACACAGAGTTCGTTCTTTGAGGAAATCAAAAAGATCACCAAACCCTTACCCAAATTAACAGACACAGAGAGAATGTCCAAATTAACAAAATAAAAATAAAAAGGGAGACATAACGACAGACATGGAGATAAGCCAGAGAATTATAAAAACTGATATTCCACCAAATTGAAAAATCTAAAAGAATTGGATAATTTTCTCAATAGGTACCACTTAGCAAAGTTAATCAAGATTAGATAAGCAACTTAAACAAACCTATAATCCATAGTCAAATAGTTATTAAAGGTCTCTGTTCCCCCCCCCCCGCCCACACAAAAAACAACAACAACAAAAAAAAAACAACCAACCAACCAACCAACCAACCAACCAAACAAAAAAACAGCTCAGGGTCCGAATGGTCTTAGCATATAATCTTATCAGACTTTCAAAAAAGAGTATTCCTCAATTCCATTATTCCTCAAATTATTCCACAAAATAGAAACTGAAGGAACATCATCCAATTTATTTTATAAGCCCACAGTTATCCTGATACACAAACCAGAAAATGACTCAACATCGACAACAGAGAGAAAGAGAGAGATAGAGATAGATAGATAGAGAGAGAGAGAGAGAGAGAGAGAGAGAGAGAGAGAGAGAGAGAATATTACAGACCAATTTCCCTTATCAACATAGATGCAAAAGTAATTAAATTATTTGGGAACTGAATGCAAGAACACACCAAAAAGGTCATCCACCATGATCAAGTAGATTTTATTCCAGAGATGCAGGAATGGTTCAATATACAGAAATCAATAAATGTAATCCACACAATAAGCAAGCTGAAAGACAAAACCACATGATCATTTCATTAGATGCAGAAAAGGACTTTGACAAAATCCAACAGCCTTTCATCATAAAAGTCATGGAGAGATGAGGGATACAAAGGATATACCTCTACATAATAAAGGCTATTTACAGCAAGCCAATAAACAATAGTAACTTAAATGGAAAGATACTCAAGATATTTTCACTGAAACCAGGAACAGAACAAGTTTGTGCACTTTTTCCATACCTATTCAATATAGTACTTGAAGTCTTAGCTAGAGCAACAAGACAACTAAAAGAGATCAAGAATATGCAAACTGGAAAGGAAGAAATCAAAATAGTTTTATTTGCAGACAATATGATAGTATATATAAAGTCACCCTAAACATTCTATAAGGAAACTCCTATGTCCGATAAACACTTTCAGCTCAGCAAAGTAGTTAGATACAAAGTTAACTCACAAAAATAAGTAGCCCTCCTGTATACAAATGAAAAATGGACTGAGAAAGATATCAAACACCTTTCACAATAGTCTCAAATAGCCGGATGTGGTGGCTCACGCTTTTAATCCCAGCACTTAGGAGGCAGAGGCAGGTGGATTGCTGTGAGTTCGAGGCCAGCCTGGTCTACAACATCGAGTCCAGGATAGCCAGGACTGTTACACAGAGAAACCCTGTCTCAAAAAACCTTAAAAAAGCCTCATCAGGAAGAGGCTACATAAAAGCTGTAGCATCAATGATAGTACGTGGCCTGACTTCATCCTTAGAATTCCTGGAAACTCCACTTAGGAACAAATCTTGCCAGCCTGACAAATCCACTCCTGCCATCTAGGAATTAATGGGCGAATTGCGTGTAATTTTACAGTCTTCCTCCTCACCATTTTACACAGTCCTTAGGTTCCATCTTAACATACTCATTATGGTTCCATGTGCTCTCTAAATACTCAAGACAGTGCAGGGCGAGGTGCTGCATAACTTTAATCTCACCACTTGGGAGGCAGAGGCAGGAGGATCTCTGTGAGTTTGAGGCCATCCTGGTCTACAAAGTGAGTACAGGACAGCCAAGGCTACACAGAGAAACCCTATCTCAAAAAAACCAAACCAAACCAACAACCAAATAAACAAAAAACCAAAGCAAACCAAAGCAAAACAAAAATCCTAAAAACAGCACAGTGTGGGAAACAGGCATGACATATAAATAATTGTAAATGCTCCTTTCCTGCCAGTCCTCTTGCGTAGCTTTGCTTATGCTTCCCTTGATCTCATAATTGCAGAAACATTAATTTATCATTGATTTGGTTTACTATCAAATTAAACAAAACATCTGATTGCAAATCCAGTTAGAAATTCCTAGTAAAGATTATTTACAATAACATATAAAAGAAGCAACACAGGCAGATCCTCATAAAATACCACAACTGGACAGAATGCAAAAAAAAAAAAAAAAAAAAAAAACCACCAAAAAACCAAACCAAACCAAACCAAAACAACAGCTCATGGGGATCCCAGCCCATCGGATATATCCTAGTGCTGGCATCAATGGCTCCAGACCCACGTGGAAGATGGTCAGAAAGACAGGAAGAACCAGAGCACCATGGAGTTCGTTGAAAAACAGTCTCTCCTAGAAGTGGCTGCCGAAACAAGGCCAGAGCAATCGATATGTTGATATGGAAGTTCAGACAAAGACTTAGCCTCTATCAGGGATGAGCTCCCTGACTTGATTAGCCAGTCCTAAGTGCTCAGCCCTCAGCATGGCTATCCTTGCTTGTCTATTTGACCTCATCTGGGATCCACTAAACCCCAAGAGGATGGGATTTTTTCCCTGGTTGAATCATATGAAGAGACCCACCTCAATGTGGATTTTTTTGTTTTTGTTTTTGTTTTTTGAGACAGGGTTTCTGTGTGTGCCCCTGGCTGTCCGGGATTCACTTTGTAGACCAGGCTGGCCTTGAGTTTATAGAGATCGGCCTACCTCTTGAGTGCTGGGATTACAGGCGTGTGCCACGGCGCCCGGCCAGCGCAATCTGGATCTTTTGAGGTATGAGGACCCATTTTAAATTTTAGCTTCACCTTCTGGTGCCAGTTTATATAAAGACTCGTGTAAAAAGAAAGAGGACTGAGAAAGCGATGTGGTTTTATTTCAACGAAAAACATATTAAGAGTAAAATACAAAAACACAGCATCCAGGTGCAACACCCTGAACTGGATCTGACTGAGATGTTGTAGCTTCAGGCTGATGGTTGGTGCACGCCCTTAATCCCAGTCCTTGGCAGACAGATTTAGGAGGATCTGTGTGAGTTCTAGGCCAGCCTGGTCTGCAGAACGAGCTCCAGGAAAGCCGAAGCTATAGAGAAACCCTGTTTTGTGAGAGTGGGGAGGGCAGAAAAATGCTGTAGGTTTTTTTTTTTTTTAAAAGGTTCTTCAGTGTAACAAACCCTGGCTGTCCTGGACGTGCTTTGTAGACCAGGCTGGCCATGGATTCAGAGAGATCTGCCTCCCTTTGAGTCCCTTAGTGCTAGGATTAAAGGTCTGTGCCACCATGGCCTGTGGCTGGTTCTTAGCTGTTTCACATCTGGGGCATTTCCTTGGCGTTCTCTGGCTAGATTACTAGAGAGCCAGGCATCTTTGATCTCCCGTGTCACCACACAGTGGGAACTGAAATAGAGTGATATATATGAGCATTTATTTTTGTTGATGTTTTGTGTTTTTAAAGAACAGACTTGGAGCTGGAGAGATGGCTCGGTGGGTAAGAGCACTGGCTGCTTTCCTAGAGGGCACAGGTTCAATTCCCACATGGCAGCTCACAACTGTCTGTAATTCCATTTCCAGGGGATCCAACACACAGACATACATGCAGGTGAAACACTAGTATACATCAAATTAGAAAACAAATACATTAAAAAAATGAACAGAGGGGCTGGAGAGATGGCTCAGTGGTTAAGAGCACTGCCTGCTCTTCCCGAGGTCCTGAGTTCAATTCCCAGCAACCACATGGTGGCTCACAACAATCTATAATGTAATCTGATACCCTCTTCTGCAGATAAAACACTGATATGTAATAAATAAAATAAAGAAATCCTTAAAAAAATGAACAGTAAGTTGTGTTTGTAGAAAAAGTGGATAGATTTTAAAGGATTTGCAGCTGAGGGGAACGTGATAAAAATAAGTTGAACAAAATTCTCTAAGAGCCAGTAAAATATTGTTAATGTTGACAATTTTGCTAAGATCACAGGTTGATGACATCATCATCTTTTTACCTTAGGAAGAGCAAAAATATAAGCACATCGCAAAATATTTAGGTACAGCAAAATTTGGTGTAAAATCACTGTCATTTTCTTCTTCTTCTTTGACAAATTCTCTCTGTATATCCTAGGTCGGCCTTGACCTAAAATCTTCCTGCCTCAGTAGCCCAGGACCTAGGACTCTGGGATTAAAGGTATGAGCTGCCACACCCAGCTTAGAGAGGGTATGTAAGGAAGCTCCAGGGCCCAGCAAGCTCCATTCTTCTCCAGACCAGAGAGAGTGTGTTTCCACACCATCTGGCTCCAGACACTGAAGGATCGATCACCTCCACAAGCTGGTGATCTGACCCTAGAGCTGAGCTACTGTTACTGAGTCCCTAAGAAACATGGCCGAGGCCAGAGACAGTTGCTTGGGTGAGTACACAGTTGGCAGGGGAAAGGGCACTGATATTTACTAGTTTGGTTTAATTACCAAAGTGAGGCTTCTGCTTAGAAGTGACACTGTACTAATTAGCTAAAATGATCCTGTTCCCATTTGTTCTCTTCCTTGGTCTATAATGTGGGTGAAAGTTACGGATACATATGGATTCATCATGCACACATGAATTCCTCTCATGTATTATGCTGACAAGAAATTACAAGATACGTTTCTTTTCCTTCCTTCCTTCCTTCCTTCCTTCCTTCCTTCCTCCTTTCCTTCCTTTCTTTCCTTTTTGTTTTGTTTGTGGTTTTCAAGAAAGGATTTCTCTGTGTAGCCCTAGCTGTCCTGGGCTCATTCTGTAGACCAGACTGGCCTCGAATTCACAGAGATTCAAGCTGGGATTAAAGATGTACTCCACCACTACCACCCAGCCTACTTTTTAATTTTGAGTTTTGTCTAAATTATTATATATATGTATTTGTTTTTTTTTGTGTATATATATATATATATATATATATATATATATATATATATATATATATATATATATATATATTTGAGACAGGGTTTTTCTGTGTAGCCTTGGCTGTCCTGGACACTCATTGTAGACCATTCTGGCCTTGAACTCACAGCAATCCTCCAGCCTCTGCTTCCGGAGTGCTAAGATTACAGGCATGTGCACCATGCCCAGCTGTGAATCCTAAAATATTGTGAGCATTTTATTCTTCTTTTTAAAATATATACTTTATTTCATTACACATGTGTAAAACAAACTACATACAGCAGGGAGGACCATGTGACAATCATGAGAGTACTGAGTACTATTTATGTTACATTCATAGTGACTTGGCCATCTGCATTCGTCTCCTTTGAAGTAAGTGTTTTTCCTGTCTTGTTGGGTCTAGATCTCCGAATGAGATTCAATATTTATCCTATCTCAACTCTAATAGCTGAACTTCTTTATCTTGATCTAAAACGCTCTTGTCCCCTAACCAGCTAAACTTGGTTATAAAACTATATTATTTTGTCTTCAATGCCCCTCAGAGACTTGAGAAGGAATAAAACTTAAATTCCTGAGTGAACCAGCAGTGTGGGTTAGCAGTTTCCAAAATGTACAAATTGACTTAACACAGCTTACCTCCTGACCAGTCCCCCAATACACTGTATAACGTTGGAGCCTCATCTTTAGTTTTCTGGCCTAATATTTCTGCCAGACTGAGCATTTTATTCTGTATGTACTGTATGTAAGCAAGATCATAACCTCTAAATAATGGAAAAGCATATAATATGAAATAATCTAATGGTCCAAATGGCTTGAAAAATATAAGGATTTACAGATATTTTAGGGGCAGTATAGAAGTTAAATACAAAACCTAGCAAAAGAAAACATATTAATATGTTTTGTTGTAAATTATAGGAAAATCTCAGGGATAGTTGCTAGTAGTCTACCATCTTGTAAGACATGGCTATAGATTGGTTTATTAGATTGGAAGGTTACATGTATTTAAAGTAGAGAAAATTAATTTACCCATTTCATTCATAAACTAGATTTTGGTAAAAAAGACGCAATATTTCAACACTGTTCAACTTTTGGTATTTCATTGTATTTACAAATTATTTTGGAGTGAGGTGTAAAATGCACAGGGAAAAAAGTAGAAAAATACAACCATCTGATAAGTTTAGAAATAAGTAGCCAGGCAATGTTTGTACAAGTTTTTATCCCAGCTCTGGGTTCAAAGCCAACCTTGTCTAAATAGTGAATCTGGGAGGTTCATGGATTCTTAGGGAAACCATGTCTTAAAAAAAAAAGATAAAGAAAATGAAAATAAAAATAAAAAAGGAGGAAGTATTGGAGTCTCAGTCACTTTACTAAACAAGATTTTGATGATGAATATTAGTATTGCTTTTTTTGAGGTATAGAGGATGTTTAGCTAATGCCATTTGATTGCTTTGTTTTCAAAGGAAGAACCTTAAGATATTTGAAGAACACTTGGCTTAATCAAACCAAGATTAATTCCTCCTGTAAAACTAAAAGAGACCCATGTAGTAGTGACACACACCTTTAATGCCAGCACTTGGGAGGCAGAGGCAGGCAGAACTCTGAGTCTGAGGCCAGCCTGGTCTACGGAGTGGAGAATAGCCAAGGCTACACAGAGAAACCCTGTCTTGAGAAACATAACAAGCTAAAAGAGCTAGTAAGTGGGCCCCTGCTGTGTAGATAGCAGAGTCTCAAATAGTCATGACAGCTTCACTTGTGCCTCCAAGTTTCCTCCCATGAACTCGGGCAGGAGTTGTGTCTTTGGGAAGCAAACAGGTTTCCACAAAACATTTTCCCAGATTTAACCTGAAGGGACTTAGGGCTGACATGGAAATGACTGGACAGGTCTGTGAAAGATGACTCGGGCTAGATTCACTTCAGGTGCAAGATGCTCCCTAAGTGCTGCTGAGATCATTGCACCATCCCATGGGCTGATGTCTCAGTCTGAAAGAAAAGGGGAAGAGGAGTTGAGCACAGGCTTTCCTTGTTTCCTGCTTCCTGTATTTGGCCCCAGGAGAGCAGCTGCCTAGAGCTGCTGCCACTTTTCTTCACCATAGTGGTGGCCAAACCCTTGGATTAGGAGCCACATAGATTCTTATTCTTCTCAGTGTTTGTGTAGCAGAGACAGAGGAAATGATAACGCCTCCCAGTGTCAGTGGAGAGACGGTGGATTCTGAGTATCTAAAGCTAAAATCAGAGATAAAACCCAAGCATTTTGTAGGGTAGCTGTGAAGGTGGGGAGTGTTTTCTTAGACAATGAAGAAGGAGGGTTTTACCTACATATGTCTGCAGGGTCAGGTCACCCTGGGAAACTGAAGGACTTTGAGCACTCCACCATGTGGGTGGGTGGGTGGGTGCGTGCAAGGGAATAGGTGTGTGTGTGTGGGTGAGTGTGTGTGCACCTGTGTGTGTGTATGTACATGCCTATGTCTATGCAAGCGTGGGTGCGTGTATGTACATATATATTTTTCCCACCCAAAACACTGAAAGATTTTCTCTGACTTTGAACCAAGGTGTCAATTTGACCTTAGTCACCTGGTGAAAGGCAGATAGGAGGACACAGAAGGCCACGAGATCAATCTGTGTTTCCATCAGGAAAAATGAAACAAGAAACATGCACCCACAATCCTATGCTTAGTTTTCTCTTGGTCATACAATAAACAAGGATTGTTTATTCATAGACAGAACTCGATTACAATTTGAATCAGATTTTCTGCAATCTCTTGCTTCCCTTGGGTCCAGTAGTAGTTATTTTGATTTCTTTCCTAGGAAAAATGGAGCCAGACATCTCACAAGCTTTCAAGGAAGAGCTCACCTGCCTCATATGTCTGGACAGCCTTATAGATCCAGTCACCGTCAGCTGTGGCCACAGCTTCTGTCGGGCCTGCCTCTGCCTTTCCTGGGAAGACAAGCAGATCCCTGTTCCCTGCCCCACGTGTAGGCATCCATCCCAGCACAAGGACCTCAGAACCAACATTCTTCTGAAGAGGCTGGTGTCCATTGCCAGACAACACAGCCTGATGAAGTACCTGAGCTCTGAGGAGCACAGGTGTGTGACCCACAAGGAGACAAAGAGGATCTTCTGTGAGGAGAACTGGATCCCCCTCTGTCAGTTGTGCTCTGACTCCCAGGAGCACATGGGTCACAGACACTGTCCCATTGAAGCAGCTGCTGAGGGGCAAATGGTAAGTGATGTTTCTGAGAGAACATGAAAGGTGAAGAGTGGGAGCTTAGCTGAGCACAGGAAGATGCCTGTCCTCAGTACGGGGAAGCCATTGTGTCCTGAATGGTGGAATTTAAAAATAGCTAACGGAGGAAGTGTAATGATAAATGTAAACATCACTTGGGAAGCCCACAAGTGTAAAGATCATTTATAGTTAGTTGGTACATTATGCTCAGGCGGCTTCTGAGTAAACTAAGGTAGTCATGTGTTGAAAAGGTACTTATGACTGGAGACAAATTGTAGAAAGTACACTGGAATTATCTAGAGAGAAACATCTGGGCATCCAAATCAGACATAAATTACCCAAAAATCAGTCAGACCTATTAATCACTCCACTGAGCAAAAGGTAATGTTGTATATAGTACTTCTGTAGTCTGATGTCTAGAATTCATAGTTACCAAAAGTAAAAAATAAAGAACATTATCATCCTTCTACTCTCCCTAAAGTATTGTGTTCCTTGCTGAAGAGTCATTTACCAGTATCTATTTATCTAAACCGGATACTTACTTTTTATGACAGGAGAGACTTCTAAAGCAGATGGCATCTTTATGGGAGAAGACCCAAGAAAATCAGGAGGATCTAGAGGCAGAGAAGACAATGAAGTCTCAGTGGATGGTGAGTATGAGACTGAAGCTTAAAGCAGCTTGAAGCAGATATTTGCAAACTCGGTCATTTGCCATTTGAGTCTAAGTCATGGCATGTGATGCCATGAAAACATTTTCTGTTCCCTTCAAGGTTTTAGTGTAAAATACAATCCTGTCTGCAGAAGGATGCCCTGGACATGTGTCAGAGAAGTTTGAGGCTAATGAGTGATCTGCTGACAGTGCACACACTGCATTCACCTCTATAAGTGGCCCATGATGTTTAATGCACACAGAGTTCCACATTAGAATAAAGATGTGAATTGTCATTGCACTTTCTCTAAGTAGCTCAGGATCTCATTTTATAGATGAAAATGCTTATAGGAAAGAGTGGGATTGTCTGCTTGTTCTATTATAAAGAAGAAATAAATGAATTCATGAATTTACAATTCTGAAAAGTGGGCACAATAAATCAGTGTGTGCAGCAGAGTGATAAGATGCTCTGGTCAAATTTAAACATACACAGAGTCAGTGGAGAGGATAAAATACTCTGTAAAAAGCTCTAGAATGTCCCTTTTCTTTCAGGAGTATGTGACTCTGCGGAAAGAGATGATCAGGACAGAGTACAGGAAGCTGCACCCACGCCTCTATGAGGAAGAAAGGCAGCATCTGGAGTGTGTGAACCTTGAAGGCCAAACTTTTATAGAGAAACTCAGGAAAAGTGAAGCCATGATGGTCCAAAACAGGAGTCAGCTGATTGAGATGTATCAAGAGCTGATGAGGATGTCCCACCAGCCATATGTGCTGCTGCTCCAGGTGAGTGTGGAAGCGTGCATGAAAAGGATGTATTTTCATAGTCCCACAGGGGTGACTGTCACACCTAAGAGAGCTTTCTGTATCACCTGCGCTTGTTCTCAGGGAGATGATGTTTTATGGGCAATCTGGAGAAACTAAATTTTATCATAGAACAAGAGAAGAGAATGTCAACTCCATGGATGGTGGGTAGGAGACTGATGCTAGAAGTAACTATAGGCAGATAGTTGGCCAACTCAGTCATTTGCCATTGATTTCTCTTAGAAGAACAAGCCTGTTGACCTTGTGTCTGTAGATTCCTCATTTATACCTCACTTTTGCTCTTGTAGGTTGCTTCTCTGAAAGCCCAAATCAGGTTGTTTCTGTCAGCAAACACTCCATTTTCACTCTCCTTGGACATCGTGCACAGTTATAGAACCCTTTTGCTTAATTTCTAGTTTTTACAAGCTGTATTTTGAGGGTTATTTTGGGGATTGGTGTTTTGATTTAAGGTCTTTATTTGTGGTGCGTGATGGCCTACTTTCTGCTCTCACCAAGAATCCCCTTCTGCTAACCTGCAGGGTTGACATTATCCTGAGGCTGGAAAATAAATTTGCAGGGTCGATCAGTGTGATGATGACTAACATTTATGGGAACGTTATATTCATCATTGTATCCAATTCCTTCAGAAAACCAAGTTTTTCTTGTTTTCTTTGCAGGATTTGGAGGCCATGTTCAAGAGGTGAGTTTAGTTCCCAGTGCAAGACAGGATACTCTGAACTCTGCTATAAAGCTACCAATCTATTTTATATAGAAATACTCATTTGTTTGGGTGATATGTCTGAGATTGTTGTCATGTATATGACTTGAAACCTCGTTTCCAGAAAGTACCTTTGCTTTCTCTATCACATGGAAGTGTAGCAAGAGGACTAGATGGTAAGATTTCTAGTTTTGAAATCATAAACGTTGAGGCTCATGGGCTGTAGTTTCCTGGCAGAAAGCATGGAGAAAGGACAGGTAGCAGGAAGGGCTTCACAAAGAGTAAATAGGAGAATCTAAGGGGATTAGGGGACCCTGATCACAGGGAGCGTATGATATAGGAAGTGATTGTCTGAAAGATGTTCCAGTGAGTATTGTTTTTATTAATTGGAATTATGGAAGTACATGTGTGTGTGTGCATTGCACATATGTGGAGTCAGAGGACAATTTTTCAGGAGACAGTCCTCTCTTTCCACCATGGGTTCCAGAGATTGAACTGAGGTCGCCAGGCTTGTGTGCATAGGGACTTAACCCCTGAGCCTTTGACTGGACTTGGAGTGAGGATTTCTCCTGATCTCTGTGATGATGTCTTTAGCACCAGGCAGATCAATGTCTTCTTCTCCTTGCAGGAGTGAGTCAGTGCAGCTGTGCCTGCCCCAGGCTATGGAACCAGAGCTCAGGGCCCTGCCCATCACTGGACTCACTGAAAGGTCCAACTGCTTCCGAGGTGAGTGTCAGCACTGATACAATGACCAGAGATGACCTTCAACAGTGAGATAAGCTTTGCACACTCGAACATTTTACCTTTCCTGAAAGATATGCCTATAAAACCCACATGTGTAATTCTATTTATTCACAGGGTCATGTTACAAACAAATTGTTGATGAATATTAATATTTGATCCAGGCTGAAAATACATTATCTGTAATTCCTTGAGACACAAGGAAAGATAAATTAATTCAGTCATCATCTAAGTCATATGAAGTATACCCAACAGTGCAGATATTTGATTGTTTTTTTTTCTCAAGCATTTTACCGGTTGAATTTTTGAAGTAAACTACACATCTTAGAGTAAAAATATAGTGGTATACACTTGTAATCACAACATTAAACGTAGAGACACGAAGATGGTCCATGTGTCTGACGTTAGACTTGTTGATGAAATGAGTCCCTGGCCAGACAAAAATATATATCAAGACTCTGTGTCAAAGAGAACTGAATAATAAACATAAAAAACTATATACAGAAAGGCATATTATCATGAGCAAGAAAATAAAGGAAATTGATAGGATGTGAGGCAGTGCCTGAGGACCTAAATATGAATTCAACCTCACAAGGCAAGAACATCAGAGGAACAAGGGGTTAAAGGTAGACAGTGACTCCCTGGGAACCACTTCTAATGCATCTTTAGCCATTGCTTGAGTAGAAACAGGGTTACTGACATACAAATAGAAGTACCAACATTTACTGCCTAATCTTAGAAATAACTTTTTATGTAGAACAACCTATGCTGTGGACCTCAATAAAGTGCATATGTCTTCCAATTTCCCAGTGCAATTAAAAGTCACCTGACAGAAATAAGCTGAAACACCCTTCTCTACAACATGAAAAATTAAAAAAAATCATGATTATACTCTGCTTCATGTGGAATTTTTTGGTATTGAAGTATTTGAGACACATTTAACTCTCTAGTCTTACTCAGGAAGTGTCCAGGTACCTCTTTCACTTGAGAAATGTAAATGGTCATTTTAACTAAATTGTTGCTTCTTCCTACAGTGAACATTGCCTTTGAATATGTCACGAGATTCACTTACAACATTGACCGATTATTAAATAACATGAGAAGATTCTACTCGACATCTTGGTGTCAGGGGATGACTGTGGAATCTGCTGGACACACTCTTGCTGCCCGGGGATCACAGAGCTTCACCTCTGGGAAATATTACTGGGAGATGGATTTGAGAGATTCCTGGGACTGGGTTGTAGGGGCCTGTCAGGATGACTGGTTAATGGACACAAGGCAGCAGCACGATTCTCACCATTACACAGGACATCCTCACAACTATCCCAATCTTCTGGTAAGTGAAGACTTTCATGGAACATGCCTCTTAGGCTAGTGTCCAATTATAAGTGAGTATATACTATATGAATCTTTCTGCTTCTGGGCTAACTCACTCAGCATGATCGTTTCTAGTTCCATCTATTTGTCGACAAATTTTGTGATTTCCTTCTTTTTATAGCTGAGTAGTAGTCCATAGTGTAAATGTACCACAGTTTCTTTATCCATTCTTCAACTGAGGGACATTTAGGCTGTTTCCAGGTTCTGGCTATTATAAATAAGGCTGCTATGAACATGGTTGAGCATATGTCCTTGTGTGGTGGAGCATCTTCTGGGTATATTCCAAGGAGTGGAATAGCTGGGTCTTGAGGAAGCCCTATTCCCAGTTTTCTGAGAAAGCACCAGATAAACTTCCAAAGTGGTTGTACAAGCTTGCATTCCCACCAGCAATGAAGGAGTGTTCCTCTCTCCCCACATCCTCTCCAGCATGTGGTGTCACTTGAATTTTTGATCTTAGCCATTCTGATGGGTGGGTGTAAGATGGAATCTCAGAGTTGTTTTGATTTTCACTTCTCTGATGACTAAGGACATTGAGTATTTCTTTAAGTGTTTCTCATTCCCATCCGATATTCCTCTGTTGAGAATTCTCTGTTTAGTTCTGAGTCCCATTTCTTAATTGGGTTATTGGGTTTGGTGGTGTTTAATTTCTTGATTACTTTATATATTTTGGATATTAGACCTGTTTTATTGATTTCTTTCATCTGATTGTTTGTGCATTCATGAGTTTCTTCCATTGCCTCTTTTTATGCCTTCAGATCTTGAATTGTTTTATTGATTTCCTTCATCTGGTTGTTTGTATTTTCCTGAATTTTTCCAGTGCCTCTCTATAGGCCTCTTTTACGTCTTAAACCTGTTTGGTTGCATCTTCCTGCATTTGTTTATGGATTTTATTCATTTATTCCATTATTGTTTTCATTACTAAGGATCTGAGGTCATTTTCTTGTATTTTGATTGTGTCTGAGTTTTCAGGGCTGCTTTCTTTGAGATAGCTGGGATCTGGAGATGCCAAATTGTTTTGGTTTTTGTTGTTTGCGTTCCTTTAGTCATCTTGCTATCCCCGATGTTAGGTAGCTTCTGGTGTCCTTCACTGGTTGTTGGGAGTGGATAGTTGGTGAGTGATTATAGGTCACATCCCTTTGCCTGTGGGGAGGGGATCAGGGAGTTCTTCCCTGGAACTGGCAGGCGACCTGGTTTCCGTGCCAGGAGACTTTGCTCTACAGCTTAGGCTCCCGACTGGGTCAGCAGAAGTAGGCTTCTGCTTTATCCCAGTTCATGCTACTAAAGTGATTCAGACTAGCTGTGTTGGTTCCGCTGTTTAATTTTCTGTCCTGACCCCTCAGGGCAGTCCAGCCTCTCACAAGCACTTAGGAGACCCTGCTGGGCCATGTAAATTGGCCACGGGGACTGACCAGGCTGGGTTTTGTCTACCCAATTGTGCAGGCATGGACAACTATGGCAAGTAGATAGGTTCCTGCCCGGACCTGTTCAGACAGCGCAACTGTGGCACTTCAAGCCCACTGAGTTGTGGCTGCTGTTCAGACCCCTGTCTAGACCCCTCAGGGCTGTCCAGTTTCTCCCAAGAGCATGGGAGACCCTACAAGTCCATTTATACTGCCCAGGCCAGGATTTATCTGCCCAATTGTGCTGGCCAGGACCACCGTGGCCAGCAGTCAGGTTCCTGCCGGGACCAGTCTAGATTGCGCACCTTTGGCGGTTCAGTCCCACTGAATTGTGGCCACTGTTCAGACCCCCACCATCCAGACCCCCTCAGGGCTGTCCAGCTTCTCCCAAGAGCGTGGGGACTGGCCAGGCCAGGTTCTATCTGTCCAATTTTGCAGGCTCGGTCCGCCGTGGCCGGCAGTCTGGCTCCGGTCTGGTCCCGTTCAGACCCCACTCGCTGGGCAATGTGTTCACAGCCTCCTGGGCTTCCCTGTGGCCTACCAGGGCCTTTGCTGGGGGGGGGGTGTCCAAGGACAGATTCACCTGTTTCCCTGAGACTTCCTCAGGCCAGGAGCTCCGAGCTCCGGTGTTTCCACTGTCCCACATACTGAGTTTGGGCTATAGAGGCTGGCTGCAGTCCACAGGTGGGTTCTGTTTCAAAGTCTGGGGAGTGGGTTCAGGTCCTCCGTGGGCTGTTGGTTGACCCCGGGCCAGGCCCGCCTGTGGTCTGCACTGTGCAGGACTCCACTCACCTAGTATTCTCCAGTTCCTGCAGTCTGTGGCTCCCAGTCCGGTGCTTCGTCTCTCTGTGTGGTAGATCAGATACAGTGCATGATAGGTGCTGCCATCGTGTGATCTATCATATGTCAGTTCTTACAAATATGTCCTATGTGTTATAGTCCTTTTCCAAAAAACGCTTACCTAATCCTGTGTCCTCAAGTGTTTTGTTTAGACTTTCTTCTGACAGTTGAGAGGTTTCTTGTTTCGTTTTAATATCTTTGATCCAGTGTGAATTGAATCTTGTGGAGGGTGAGAAATCTAGTTGTAGTCTTTTACATGTAAATTGTTTCCCCCAGAACCATTTGTAAAGAGGCTATTTTGTCTCCAACTTATATTTTGGGGAGCTTTTTCCAAAACAAGATGATTGTAACTCTCTGGCTTTATTGCTTGGTCATCTATTCTAGTCTATTGATCTGCATCTGGTTTTATAACAGTACCATGCTGCTCTTTTGTTTTGTTTTGTTTTGCCACAATAACTCTGTAATATAATATCTTGCATTGTTCTTTCTGCTAAGGATTTTATGAGTTCTTAGGAGCATTGTGCTTTCATATGAGATTTAAGAGTGCCTTTCTTGTTCTGTGAAGAATGTCATCGCCATTTTGATGGAGAATGTTTTAAATATGTAGATTGCTGTTAGAAATGTGGCCATATACACAGCATTATGCCTGTCCAAATGACCAAGAAGTAGTTTCATCTTCTAGTGTCTTCCTTTTTTCTTTCTTCTGTTTCTTAAATTATCATTGTAGACATTCTTTTACCTCCACAGTTAAGCTTCTTCACTTTTTTTTTTTAAATAGCGATAATGAATAGGATTGCCCTCTATCTTCATCCCCAGTGAGTTTACTGTTGTTATATGGAAAGGGCACTCTTTTTGTATGCTGACTTTTATACCCTGCTATGCTTCTAAAAGTGTTAGAGCTTGTAGTTTTCTGGAGGAATGCTTAGGGTCTATGAAGCTTATTCTGTCTGCAAATAGCAGTAATCTGCCTTCTTTCCTTCTTACATGTGTCCTCTTCTTTAATTCTCTTGTCTTAGTACTCCAGCTAAGACATTTAGTCCTGTATTTAATAACTATGGAGGGAATGTGAATCAATTTTTCATTGTAAATTTTAGAAAAAATTCTCTCAGTTTCCCCAAATTAGTGTAACACTAATACTTGTTGTATCCTGCCTTTATTGTTTTTACATTATATTTTCTTGTTTCTTTGAGGTTTTATCATGAAAGGATGTTGGACCTTTTTATCTCTAATATTTCACTTTGGGTCTTTTATCTCTTTTGACAAGTTTGGCAAGGGAGATATACATATATATTTATTTTCATCTCAATTTCCTTATCTCCTGCCTTGATTTTTATTATGACTATCTACTGCTTTAGAATTTGGACTGTTTTTGTATTCTGGGGCCTTGAGGTATATCCTTAACTTATTTACTCTAGATTGTTCTGGCTTTTAAAAGCACTCAAAACTATAAATATTTTCTTCATAGAACTACCTTAATTATAAAACCCAAAGGCTCTGATATAATGTCATTTCATTTTTCATTTGGTTCTAGAATGTTTTAAATTTCTTGTACAAGCTAACTGGTCATTCAAGAATATACTTTTTTCACTGAAAATCCCATATCTATTTTACCAATAAAGACTCAGGAGCTAGATGTTGTGGTGAGTAACCTGCTAGCTCAGAGACAAAGAGAAAGCACCCAGCTGACCTTCCTACTCAGCTCATGTCCCTATGGAGGAGGCCCAGGAAGCTCACTAGCTCAGCTGACAGCCCAGGAAGAAAAAAGCCAAAAATCTCAAATCCAAAGGCTTGCTAGCTCAAAGCCTAAAAAGCCAAACACCAAGGAAATGAGAAGCTCAAGAGCTAGAGAATTAAGAGCCAAAGAGCTAAAAGCTAAAGAGCTAAGTTAAAATCCCAAGAGTAAGACCCAATAGCAAAAAGCATCAAAGACCCCTTCTACTTCTACACAGTCTTAAGTACTCAGCTCAAAGTCTCTCCTACTTTGTAATCCCTGTCAACTGGTTTATTGCTCTCCTCTTGACCTAGGGTTAACTTTATTAAATCCTGTGTACAGTTTGCTCTTGGATGAAAGGTGTGTGCTAGGGCTCAATTGTGATAAACAAAAGACAGGTTTTTATAATTCACTATCTCAGGGATCACATTGGGATCAAATATCCTACAATGTGTACTATTTAGTTTCTGTGTATTTATGTCATTTCTGTACTTTTCCTTGCTACTTACAGGTTTTTTCTTTGTTTTGTTTTGTTTTTTTCTTTCTTTCTTTTGTTTTATCACCATCGTCTGATAAGACACAAGATATTCTGGTAATTTTATACTTGCTAATGTTTGATTTTTGGTCTAGAGTGTGGTCTGTGCTACAGAAGGTTGATAGGCTCCTGAGGATACTTATCCTGTTTCTGTTGGATTAAATGTTCCATATACATATGCTAAGCCCATTTCCTCTATACTATAGTTTAACTCTAATACTTTAGTTTGGATGACCTGTCTTGAAATTAGAATAGGCTATGAAAATCACCCAATATTATTGTATCACCTGACCTTATATGTCCACTGGTCTTTGTCTTATGAAGTTGGGGATATCAATATTTAACACATATATTTTAAAATTGTAATATTTTCCTAATATTGTTTCCTTTTAAAATATGAAGTGGTTTTCCTTATCCTTCTTATTTTTATTTGAATCTGCTTCATTTGGTAGAAAAATAGCTGTGTCAGATTCATTCTGGCGTCATTTTACTTGATTATTTCCTATCCTTTGGTTATTAGTCTGTGGCTGTCTTTACCAGTAAGGTGTGTTTATAGAGATAAGTTGGATCTATTTTTTTTATCTAATTATTTAACCCAGTCAGCCAGTCTTTTGTCTTCAATGATGAATTGAATTCACTTGTAAAGTTATACTTTACTATACTAAGCTATACTTATTGATTCTGATAATTTTGTTGGCTATTTGATTTTCTCTCCAATCATTATATTAGGAATTTTCTTATCTATTGTGCCAGAGATGATGAACTCTTTCTCAGCTCTCTTTGTTTAGGCATTTGTCCCATAAAATGTATGTTTCCTGTGATCTTGTATTTGAGCCTGTCTTCCTCCTCCATTTATAGTATTCCTTTAACTATCTTTTGCAGAGATACACAATGACAGATGCTTGTTTTTGAAATCTTTATTTTTTTCTGTCTGTTTAAAAATATGTCTTTGTAATGTAAAACTCCTGATTGGCAGTAATTTTCAGGGCTTGAAATACATCATTTCATGATTTCCCGGCAATGAAGTGCAAATGTAAATGTTGTTTTTATCCCTCAGATGAAGGGATGAGAAGAGAGCGTTACCCAAGCTGTATGAATACACAGTTTCAGCTAAACCCAGAGCATGCCTTTCTCTGTTCCATCTATCCCTAAGCCTAGGCCTCGAAGCTTCTAACCTCTATACAATCTTGAACCTTGAAAGCTCCAGTTTCAGGCTCCCAGGCTCTTTTTTTTTTTTTTTTTTTTATTAATTTATTCTTGTTACATCTCAATGTTTATCCCATCCCTTGTATCCTCCCATTCCTCCCCCCCCCATTTTCCCATTATTCCCCTCCCCTATGACTGTTCCTGAGGGGGATTACCTCCCCCTATATATTCTCATAGGGTATCAAGTCTCTTCTTGGCTACTTGCTGTCCTTCCTCTGAGTGCCACCAGGTCTCCCCCTCCAGGGGACATGGTCAAATGTGAGGCACCAGAGTATGTGAGAAAGTCGTATCACACTCTCCACTCAACTGTGGAGAATATTCTGACCATTGGCTAGATCTGGGAAGGGGTTTAAAGTTTACCTCCTGTATTGTCCTTGGCTGGTGCCTTAGTTTGAGCGGGACCCCTGGGCCCAAATCTGCCTATCATATTGCTCTACTTGTAGATTTCTAGGACCCTCTGGATCCTTTTATTTTGCTGTTCTCCCATGCGTCTCTCATTTAGAGTCCCAATAGGATGCCTTCCCCTCTGTCCCAGTTTCCTGGTAAGTGAAGGCTTTCGTGGGACATGCCCCTTGGGCTAGTATGCAGATATAAGTGAGTATATACCATTTGATTCTTTCTGCTTCTGGGTTAACTCACTCATTATGATCATTTCTAGCTCAATCCATTTATCCACAAATTTCGGGAATTCCTTGTTTTTAATAGCTGAGTAGTATTCCATAGTGTATATGTACCACAGTTTCTTTATCCACTCTTCTACTGAGGGACACTTAGGCTGTTTCCATGTTCTGGCTATTATGAATAAGGCTGCTATGAACATGGTTGAGCAAATTTTCTTGTTGTGTGCTGGAGCATCTTCTGGGTATATTCCAAGGAGTGGAATAGCTGGGTCTTGAGGAAGCCCTATTCCCATTTTTCTGAGATAGCACCAGATAGATTTCCAAAGTGGCTGTACTAGTTTGCATTCCCACCAGCAATGAAGGAGTGTTCCTCTCTCCCCACATCCTCGCCAGCATGTGGTGTCGCTTGAATTTTTGATCTTAGCCATTCTTATGGGTGTAAGATGGAATCTCAGAGTTGTTTTGATTTGCATTTCCCTGATGACTAAGGAGGTTGAGCATTTCTTTAAGTGTTTCTCAGCCATTTGATACTCCTCTGTTGAGAATTCTCTGTTTAGTTCCAAGCCCCATTTCTCAATTGGGTTATTCGGTTTGGTGGTGTTTAATTTCTTGAGTTCTTTATATATTTTGGATATTAGACCTTTGTCAGATGTAGGGTTGGTGAAGATTTTTTCCCAGTCTGTAGGCTGTCGCTTTGTTCTCTTGACAGTGTCTCCTGCCTTACAGAAGCTTCTCAGCCTCATGAGGTCCCATTTATTAATGGTTGACATTAAGGCCTGGGCCGTTGGTGTTCTGTTCAGGAAGTTGTCTCCTGTGCCAATATGTTCCAGGCTCTTTCCCACTTTTTCTTCTAAGTGGCTTAGTGTCTCTGGTTTTATGTTGAGGTCTTTAATCCACTTGGATTTGAGTTTTGTGCAAGGTGACAAATATGGGTCCAGTTTCATTTTTTTACACATAGACCTCCAGTTAGACCAGCACCATTTGTTGAAGATGCTATCCTTTTTCCATTGAATGGATTTGGCTTCTTTGTCAAAAATCAAGTGACCATATGTGTGTGGATTCATATCTGGGTCTTCGATTCGATTCCACTGATCAACCAGCCTGTTGCTGTGCCAGTACCATGCTGTTTTAAGTACTATTGCTTTATAGTACAGTTTGAGATCAGGTATGGAGATTCCTCCGGAGCATCTTTTATTGTACAAGATTGTTTTAGCTATTCTGGGTTTTTTGTTTTTCCATATGAAGTTCAGAATTGAACTTTCAATGTCTTTAAAAAATTGTGTAGTTATTTTGATAGGGATTGCATTGAATCTGTAGATTGCTTTTGGTAGGATGGCCATTTTTACTATGTTAATTCTCCCGATCCATGAGCAAGGAAGATCACGCCATCTTCTCAGGTCATCTTCAATCTCTTTCTTCAGAGTTTTGAAATTTTTTTCATACAAGTCCTTCACTTGCTTAGTTAGGGTAACTCCTAGATATTTTATATTGCTTGTGGCTAATGTGAAGGGTGTGGTTTTCCTAATTTCTTCCTCTGTAAGCTTGTCATTTGTGTATAGGAAGGCTACAGACTTTTTTGAGTTAATTTTGTATCCAGCCAATTTGCTGAAGGTGTTTATCAGCTTTAGGAGTTCTCTGGTGGAGTTTTGAGGGTCACTTATGTACACTATCATATCATCTGCAAAGAGGGATAATTTGACTTCCTCCTTTCCCATTTGGATACCCTTGATCTCCTTTTGTTGTCTTATTGCTCTGGCTAGAACTTCGAGTACTATATTGAAGAGATATGGAGAGAGTGGGCAGCCTTGCCTTGTTCCCGATTTGAGAGGAATTTCCTTGAGTATCTCACCATTTACTTTGATTTTGGCTATTGGCTTGCTGTATATAGCCTTTATTATGTTGAGGAAAGTGCCTTGTATCCCCGATCTCTCTAAAACTTTAAACATGAATGGGTGTTGAATTTTATCAAATGCTTTCTCTGCATCCAAGGAGATAATCATGTGGTTTTTTATTTTCAGTTTGTTTATATGATGGATTACATTGATGGATTTCCGTATATTAAACCATCCCTGCATGCCTGGAATGAAGCCTACTTGGTCATGATGAATGATATCTTTGATGTGCTCCTGTATTCGTTTTGCAAGTATTTTATTTAGTATTTTTGCATCTATGTTCATAAGAGAAATTGGTCTGAAATTCTCTTTCTTTGTTGA
This sequence comes from Acomys russatus, assembly GCF_903995435.1. Taxonomy (NCBI): domain Eukaryota; kingdom Metazoa; phylum Chordata; class Mammalia; order Rodentia; family Muridae; genus Acomys; species Acomys russatus. The sequence goes on from NC_067168.1 coordinate 16,394,040, forward strand.
GTCTTTGTGAGGTTTAGGTATCAATGAGACTATGGCCTCATAGAATGAATTTGGTAATTTTCCATCCATTTCTATCTTTTGGAGTAGCTTGAAGAGTATCGGTATTAGCTCGCCCTTAAAGGTCTGGTAGAATTCTGCACTGAAACCATCTGGCCCTGGGCTTTTTTTGGTTGGGAGACCATCGATGATTGCTTCTATTTCTGTAGGGGAAATGGGACTATTTAACTTGTTTATCTGTTCTTCACTCAACTTTGGCAAGTGAACTTGATCAAGAAAATCGTCCATTTCCCTTAGATTTTCAAATTTTGTGGCATATATGCCTTCAAAGTAGGATCTTATGATTCTTTGAATTTCTTCAGTGTCTGTTGTTATGTCTCCCTTTTCATTTCTGATTTTGTTCATTTCAATACTGTCTCTCTGCCTTTTAGTTAGTTTGGCTAATGGTCTGTCTATCTTGTTGATTTTCTCAAAGAACCAGCTTTTGGTTTTGTTGATTCTTTGGACTGTTTTCTTAGTTTCTAATTTGTTAATTTCAGCCCTGAGTTTGATAATTTCCAGGCGTCTACTCCTCTTGGGTGTTTCTGCTTCTTTTTTTCTAGGGCTTCCAGTTGTGTTGTTAAGATGCTTATGTGCGATGTTTCCAATTTCTTTTTAAAGGCACTTAGTGCTATGAATTTTCCTCTTAGCACTGCTTTCAATGTATCCCACAAATTTGGGTATGTTGTTTCTTCATTTTCATTGAATTTCAGAAACTCCTTGATTTCTTTCTTTATTTCTTCCCTGACCCAGGTGTCATTTAGCAGAGAGTTGTTTAGTTTCCACAAACGTGTAGGCTTTTTGTTATTTCTGTTGTTGTTGAATTGCAGCCTAAGAGCATGGTGATCTGATAGGATACAAGGTATTATTTCAATCCTCTTGTATCTGTTGAGGCTTGCTTTGTGACCTACGATGTGATCAATTTTGGAGAAGGTTCCATGGGGTGCAGAGAAGAAGGTGTATTCTTTCTTGTTTGGGTGAAAGGTTCTATAGATATCTGTTAGATCCATTTGACCCATGGCATTGGTTAATGATGTTATTTCTCGGCTTAGTTTCTGTTTCAATGACTTATCCTTCAGTGAGAGTGGGGTGTTGAAGTCTCCCACTATTATTGTGTGGGGATCGATGTGTGGTTTAAGCTTTTTTAGGAGATCTTTTACATATGTGGGTGCCCTTGTATTGGGAGCATAGATGTTCAGAATTGTGATGTCATCTTGGTTGACTTTACCTTTGATGAGTATGAAGTGTCCTTCCTCATCCCTTTTGATTAATTTTGGTTGAAAGTCTATTTTGTTCGATACTAAAATGGCTACCCCTGCTTGCTTCTTGTGACCATTTGCTTGGAATATTTTTTTCCAACCTTTTACCCTGAGGTAATGCCTTTCATTATGGGTGAGATGTGTTTCTTGGATGCAGAAGAATGTTGGGTCTTGTTTATGTACCCATTCGGTTAGTCTGTGTCTTTTTATTGGAGAATTGAGGCCATTGATGTTGAGAGATATTAATGACCAGTGACTGTTAAGAGTCTTAATTTTGATGTTGTTTCCAGTCGAGCGTTTGTGTAGTTGTGTTTTTGCCATGGGATAGTTATCTATTTCCTGGGTAGTTTTGGTTGTAGCTTGACCCTTTGGGATGGAGTTTTCCTTCTAGTACCTTCTGTAAAGCTGGGTTTGTGGATAGGTACTGTTTGAATTTGTTTTTGTCATGGAATATTTTGTTTTCTCCATCAATGGTTATTGATAATTTTGCTGGGTAAAGTAGTCTGGCCTGGCATCTGTGGTCTCTTAGGGTTTGCAGGATCTCTGTCCAGGCCCTTCTGGCTTTTATGGTCTCTGCTGAGAAGTCAGGTGTAATTCTGATAGGTTTACCATTAAATGTTATTTGGCCCTTTTCCCTTGCAGCTTTTAATATTTTTTCTTTGTTCTGCATGTTTTGTGTTTTGATTATTATGTGGCGGGCAGTTTTTTCTTTTCTGGTCAATTCTATTTGGTGTTCTGTAGGCCTCTTGTATGTTTATAGGCATCTCTTTCTTTAGATTGGGGAAATTTTCTTCTATGATTTTGTTGAGAATAGTTTCTGGGCCCTGGAGTCTGATGTCTTCTCTTTCTTCAATGCCTATTATCCGCAAATTTCTTCTTTTCATGGTGTCCTTAATTTCTTGGATGTTTTGTGTCAGGAGTTTTCCAGATTTGGCATTTTCTTTAATGGTTGATTCAATATCTGTGATTGTATCTTCTAGCCCTGAGATTCGTTCTTCCATCTCTTGGATTCTGTTAGAAAAGCTCACCTCTGTGTTGCTCGCCTTCTTCTCTGAGGTCTCACGTTCTCGTTTTTCTTCTGTCTGTGTGTTTATCATTGAATCCATTTTCATTTTCAGATCTTGAACTGATTTTTTGATTTCTTTCATCTGATTTTTTGTATATTCCTGAGTTTCTTCCATTGCCTCTTTATAGGTCTTCAGAGCTTGAACCGTTTTAGTTATTTCTTTCATCTGGTTGTTTGCATTTTCCTGCAATTTTTCCAGTTCCACTCTATGTGCTTCTTTTATGTCTCTCACCTGTTTGTCTGCGTCTTCCTGCATTTGATTACGAATTTTATTTGTTTCCTCCATTATCATCCTCATTACTAAGGATTTGAGGTCATTTTCTTGTATTTCCGTTGTATTTGAGTTCTCTGGGTGGTTTTCTTTGGGATAGCTGGAAACTGGAGACGCCATGTTGTTTTGGGGTTTTTTGCGTATGCTTTTTCGTTGTCCTTTAGACATCTTGCCGTCTTTGTTTTTGTTGGGTAGCTTCCAGAGTTGAATGGAGGGTGTCTGATGATAGATTCACTTGTTTTCTTACGATTTCCCTAGGCTGCGAGCTCAAAGCTTCACTGGTGTGGATGTTAGGAGGTTAGCCCTGTTGTTCTGGTCTCTCACAGCCAGTGATCCTCCGTCCCTCTCTGCTGTGGATCCTGCAATTGTTCTGGGTCTCTGAATGAGCGTTGGGTCAGGCCAAGGTATCCACAGCCTTCTGTGTTCCCTGCCAAGTCCAGCCAGGAGCACTGGGACCGAACCACGGGCAGAACTCAGCTAGATTCTCAGGGCCTGAACCGTCTGCCAAGCTCAGCTAGGGATTTTGGGCCCAAAATGCACACAGGGTCCAGCCAGAATTTTTGGGCTGGGACTACGTACCAAGCTCCGCTAGGGCCTTTTGGCCCAAAGTGCGTGCTGTGGTCAGTTATTGACTCAGGGCCCGAACTGACCACCAATCTCAGCCAGGAATTCTGGATTCAAACTGTACACTGTGTCCAACCAGAGTCTTAGAGCTGGTGGAACCGAGAGCTCTGTCCAGCCTGTGCCACAGCAGGAGAACTGCGGCTGCTCTGAGTTAGCGCCAGTGGTGGAACAAGTGCTCTGCCCGCACTGTGTCCCCACAGGGGAGCTGCCGCTGAGCTGAGGTGGTGCCTAGGATGGAACCGAGCACGTCACCAAGCCTGCGCCACAGCAGGAGAACTGCGGCTGCTCTGAGTTAGCGCCAGTGGTGGGACAAGTGCTCCGCCCGGACTGTGTCCCCGCAGGGGAGCTGCCGCTGAGCTGAGGTGGTGCCTAGGATGGAACCGAGCACGTCACCAAGCCTGCGCCACAGCAGGAGAACTGTGGCTGCTCTGAGTTAGCGCCAGTGGTGGAACAAGTGCTCCGCCCGGACTGTGTCCCCGCAGGGGAGCTGCCGCTGAGCTGAGGTGGTGCCTAGGATGGAACCGAGCACGTCACCAAGCCTGCGCCACAGCAGGAGAACTGCGGCTGCTCTGAGTTAGCGCCTGTGGTGAAACCAAGTGCTCCGCCCAGACTGTGTCACCGCAGGGGAGCTGCCGCTGAGCTGAGGTAGTGCCTAGTGTGGAGCAGCGTGCTCAACTAAGCCTGCGCCACAGCAGGGGAGCTATGGCCACGCTGAGTTAGTGCCTCAGGCAGAATTGTTTGCTGGGCCGGGCCAATACCCGGGACTCTGGGGCCGAACTGTCCGCCGAGTCCAGTCTGGGTCCAAAGGCTCCACGCGACCCAAATCCTGCCCCGAGTCCCCTCTCCCGCAGCAATTCCCACCAGCCACCACACCAATCGCCTCCACCGGAAGGCTATGAGCTGCAAACCTCAGCCGCCGCTGCTGGTGCCGCTGGTGCTGCCGCCTCTACCGCTGCCGCTCCAATCAGAGAAAAACCACGCTCCTCCCGTGTGCAGGGGCACGCAGGTCCTCCGCACCCTGGTCCCTCCGAACCGTGGAGCACTCCCGCTGCCGTGATGTTCGGACCTCGGTGTTCCTGGCTCAGAAATCTGTGCAATTCCCTGAATTGTTCACTGGAGCCTCCAAACGCGGTCCACACTGCTCGCCGCCATCTTGGATCCCCTCCCAGGCTCTTTCTAGCTCTGCTGGAACTTTGCTGGCTGGTTCAACTCAGCTTTTATGGCTCAAACTGGCTTCTCTTAACTTCAGTCTGAATTGCTCTGCTTGGCCTCAAACTAACTCTGACAATGTATTCTAATCTCTGGCTCCTTCTTATTATCTGGCTCATTCTCTTTGCAACTTGTCTTTGTAAAACTGTCCTGGTAAATATGGCACACACTCACACACTACTATTGACCCCGCCCCCCATCTCCCTGCACTGCTCTCAAGCAGCCTCTCTTTCCTGTGTTGTTCTTGTGCGAGTTGGGCATATCCTATCTCTGACTCATTCTGTCAAATCTTTCTCTGGTTCATCACTTTGTCTGTCCCTCAATTAAAAGTCACTTTCAAACATGACTGCTTTCTTTTATGAACTAGTCTCACTTTCATTGTTTTGTATTAAAGGTATTACTAAGAGTGTGTCTGTACTCCAACCAGGTCATAATGTGATCTAGTTTGTGTCTGCATTCCACCTGGATCACATAGACCTAGAAGGTTTTAGATGCGATCCTTTGCCAAAGCAGCCATGTTGCTGGATTAAAATTCCTCTACATAAAATTGTTTAGATATTTATACCTCTGTAAATGATTTGGTGTTTTTCTCTTAATGCTTTTAATATTCTTCTTTTGCTCTTTTTTTTGACATATTGACTATAATACATTGTGGATACGTACTCTGGTCATGTCTACCTGGTATTCTAAATGGCTCTTTGTTTGAATGTATATTCATGTTTCTAAGATTTAGGACATTTTCTGCTATAATTTTCTTAAATAGAGTCTCATTCCTTCACAATGTTTATCACAGCTCTTTCTTTCATCCTATAGTTTTGTGAGTTTTGTCTAGTGACTGTATCCCAGGGCTCTTGGACATTGGGGTCAAACTCATTTATTTTCTTTTTCTTCCTTAATATTTCAGTGTAATATTTCATATATCTTGCTTCATGTTGTTACTGAGTCTGTATTGGAAAAGTATCTGATGCTTGCTTGAGCTGCCTTCACAGCGGGAATTTTCTCTTTTTTCATGTCAGGGGGCCTCATCTGGTAGCAGTTGACTGTATTAGTGGGCTGTACAGTTTCTCTCACTCTTCTTATAGATCCCCAGATTTTATTTCCTGGGGTGGCTTTTAGCTAAAGGTTGCCACTCAAATCCATTAGGAGCATGGAGAGCAGCCAGAACAGACAGAGGACTGACATTTGTACTTTATGAGCTTCTTGAGTGTTAACCTACTGAAGGATTGACACTATGGCTATTGTGTACCCTTCTGACACTTCAGAATCCTGAGGCTCTACATTACAAATCACCTAATACCTCCAAAACTTGACCCACCTTCTGGCCTAATAATCAAAGCGACTAAACTCTAGGTTAATTCTCAGTTAATGATGATTGATGATGATGGTAGCCTAAGACAACCTCCTGCCACCTGTATCTTGGAAATAACAGATTTGCTATAACAACTCCACAATTCCATTTATATTTAACGGGATTGTTTCTCAGGATTTATGGGATGGAAGTTTGGTCTTCTGTATGCCAGTGTTGAAAGCCTAATGGAAAGTAATTAGATCATGGCAGGTTCCACCTCAGGAATGGATTAATGCTTTATAAAGATAGTGGTGTGTATCTGGTGAGAATAAGTTAATTTATTTTGGACCATGTAGTTAGAAATAGACATACCTGCCCCGAACTCATACACCTTTTTCATACTTCTGGTACCCTGTCTGATTTTCTGTGAATGTTTAAGAGTCAGAAGACTCTTCCTAGGATGTCAGCCAGCACCATACTATGTAGACTTTCTGGCTACTAAAATCATGAATCAAATAAGATTTTTTTCTTTCTATGTTGTCCAACATAAATTTTGTTGTCCCAACATAAAGCACACTAAGAAATAAAACAGATGTAATCCAATCCTCTTTATCATATAAATACTTGAGTGGTGATCAAGGGCTTTTAGTATTTTGTGTTTCTCAATCTGTAAAACTGGTAAAAGTGAATGAAGTTGGGCTGTAGAGATGTTTCAGAGGTTAAGAGCAGTTGCGGTTCTTGCAGAGGACCCAGTATGCACATGGTGTCTTAAAACCATCCTTAACTTCAGTACCAGAGGATATGGCAAGCTTTTCTAGCCTCCACAGACATAGGCACACATTCAGTACATACATGTATATGCAGGAAAACCAATCATATGTATAAAATAAAAATAATAAGTATTTCAAAATTAAATGAGGTCCATATGCAGAAAGAAGAGATTGTTGGTAAGAGTTCTGGAGCTCTACAGGCCCTAGGTTCAAATTATTATTTTTTTTTTACCCATATTTAGGTAGTGAAACATCTCGCAGTCTTTTCAATACATTCTTTTGTTACTTCTGAGATAACAGATTCAGTAAAATATAACAGACTCAAGTTCAGTGCTATTGGAAAAATAGACTTTGGCTCTACTGTGGAACATCATGATAAGCAGGCATAATATGCTGGGTTCTCAGTAAGTAAGCTGCCAGTGTTTTTTCCACCCCAACTTCCCTGATCTCTTCCATTGATGGGTAGACCTGACCTGTATCTCGAATTGCAATTCTGTATGGCCTGGGGGACTTCCCTTGGAATTCTCTTCTTATTTCTGTGCTCACATGAAAACACCAGATGCAGATCTTTTCTCCCCATGACTAGTTGAGTTATTTCTATAATTTACTGAACCTTACATTGTTACCTCAGTACTGAGACATCTTCATTAGCAATATAAACATTTTAGAATTCATCTCATATTTTTTTCAAAACAGGGTCTCTCTGTGTAGCTTGGCTGTCCTAGACTTGCTTTGTATACCAGGGTGGCCTCAAACTCACAAAGATCCACCTGTCTCTGCCTCTCAAGTGCTGAGATTAGAGGTGTGTGCCACCATGCCTGGCTCATCCCATATTTTTTTTACAAAAAGAAATAGTTCCCCCTTGATTTGTAACCTCCTAACAGCTTCACCATATTTTTATACTTGTCTCAAGAATTTTCCATATTATTTAATCCTTAGGCCCTCATCTCCTCACAATCTCATCTTTTTTTTAATACACACTTTGAAAAACTTTATGTCCACTTACTCACCAAAACTGTACTCAGGGAGGTGTGGTCAGTAGTGAGGTGAGAGGCAACAAACAAGGTTCTTGACTTCCTTGACTTCTAGCAATGCATATGAAATACGTAAAGGATGATGGAGTTTGGTCCCAAATGTGCAGCATTCTATGGTGTCCTGTCTTTGCCCTGTTTCTCTTCGTGTTTCTTTCTCACAGATTTTAGACTCCTGTGTTCAGATGGCTATCCAGCTTTTCTACTTAAAATTGTAACCAGCATCTCAGACTTAAAAATCTCTATATGGCATTTGACATTCCACCTGTACCTTCCCGTAGTGTTCCTCGTCATATTAAAGGAATCACCTTCTATTTCATGCAAAATATTTAGAGCATTCACCTTTCTTTCTGGTTAACAACATGCCCAAAACTTGGGCTTCGAAAAATTGGATACAGAGATATGTCTCACAGGAAAGCATTCCCCTCTGGCTGGAATAAGGGTTCCAGGCATTTGTTTTCTCCAACTATGCTGTTACAGAGGAAATTCTTATTTATAGTAGACTCTTATTTTGATGATCTGATAGCCAAAGGGAAGGAAATAAGTTGTTTTGTTTAGGATATTTTTATTCTTGCCAGTATGGTTACACAGAAATTATTTGCTTTCTAATACACTTGGGGGACATCTATCTATCTAGTGAAAGATAATTTCCAAAGGAAAACCCCATTGTCATCTCAGGCACCAACCCCAGCTGCAGATAGCTTTAACAGCCATATGTCTGCACTAAAAGAAATCTTGGGGGTTTCCAGAACCTTTTCTTCCCACTTCCCAGTTCTCAATCACTTTGGCTATCACATATTTCTGAGAGAGAGGGTAGACATAAAGCAGAAGTCCTAAACATTTGGCCAAGCCTCCCACTGAGGGAAAATTCCCATTCTTAGAACTGACTTCCCCTTGCCCATCTTAGTTTTGATGTAGAAGAATTAGTGGTGAGTGGTAAATTCTATCATTTCATTGTGTGCATTCTACTCTGCCATGCGTGGAACTATAGAGGAAGAAGGAAGGCTCAAAGCAGTGGTGCCAAGGGCACAAAGCTACTTCTATAACTATTTCTATAACCATCCTGGAAGGTATGAAATATTCTGAAGAGACACTTGTGCTCCTCCCCCTGGGTACTAGACAGCTGATACAGTGGATGTCTTTATCTCATGCCGGCAGAAGGAAAAAGCTAGGACCCTTGGGTAAGGCAGAAGGAGGGCTTATTTTCTGGAAAGAGACCTAAGACCTATCATAGTACTTTTCAGGAGGGGCTGAAGCTCAGACAATAGTAATGAGAGTCAGGAGGGGGAGTACCTTGTCCAGCACTGCTGAGCTGTATCTTGATTTTGTTTAAAACTAAACCTTATGATAGATGGAGAAGTCAACAGGCCTCTTTGTTTCCTCTTCCCAATATAACTCAACAGGCAACATCAACAGACCTTCATAGGGTGCCATCTTGTGGTGTTCAATGGGACTCCAGCAGGGAAGTCATGACAACATTCATGGAAAGTGGCCCAATGGGCCTGAGGCTAAAATAAAGAGTTAATTTATTCATCTTTCTTTATGCTTTTTCACTATTAGTTGTGTCTTTAATTGAACTATCGAGGACAGGTAGACAAACATGAATGGTTGGGGGTATCTTAGTTACGCTTCTGTTTTTGTAATAAAATACCATAACTAAGGCAACTTGTAAAAGAAAATATTTAATTCGGAACTTAGAGTTTCAGAGGGTTAGAATTCATGACCATCATGGCAGGAGTCATGGCAGAAGGCAGGCAAGAATGCCACTGTAGCTGTAGCTGAGAGTTCACATTTTTATTTGAGAGAGAATGGAGAAAGTCCTTTGGAACCTCAAAACTTGTTCATAGTAACACTTCCTGCAACAAGGCCACACCTAATCCTTCCCAAACAGTTCCAACAAAGTGGGCCATTCTCATTTGAACCACCACAGTGGGATTCAGAGTCATGACCTGGACCCTAACTTAGGCACCACTTACACATCAGCTATATGTGGAGAATTGTTTACAGCCAAGGAAATCCTAAACATGTCTTCCTTTAAACTGTTCTATTCTGTTACAACCTGCATGAGTTAGCAACTTTAAAGAGCTATGCTCAAGCTTTAAAAAGCCTCTCAAGGAAATGCCAGGCTTGTTCTCCCAGGAATAAGAGGGGCAGTCTAATCAAGAGGCTTCTAAACATACAACCACTCTTTAGGATATCTGAACTCTTGCCAGGATGGTTGCGTTTAAGAGCCACACTCACTACATGAAACATTCAGGCAAACAGGTCTAGGGGGTCATGGAAGACAGAAAGACTATCCAGATTTCACCAGATTTTCTCCCTTTGTGTGTTCTAAGGAAGGAAAAGACTGAGAACTTCACTCTGGCTTTGCCTCTTCTCATCACCACTTCACAAAGGCCTTGGAAGCTGGGGTGTGGAGGTGCCAATGTAATCTATAGTCTTTTATCATCATTTAATTGGAAGTTTATTTCCTGCAGTCCTGCTGGGTGACTAATATTAAGCTGAGTGATCTAGAAATCCAAGTTTGCACTCCAGGACATCATACCAGAATGAGCAACAAGCTGTGTAGAATCTTTTATAATGAACAGAACAGTAAGCAGTGTGGTCAGTGAAGTCTATAATCAAAATAAGAATTTAGGCCAAGAATATTGCAAATTCCACTGATATGGTATTTGTGAAATTATTAACGACTTCATCATAAAACCGAAATCCAAGAGCCAGAACATGGTGGATCATGTAGGCACAAAGAAGATGAACCAGGATTTAGCCTGTCCAGTGTCTGAGGATAGATTCACCTGTTTCCCTGAGGCTTTCTCAGGTCAGGAGCTCCGGTGTTCTACTGTCCACACTGCACCTGGGCTATAGAGTTCAGCTGCAGCTACAGGTGGGTTCCATTCTAAAGTCTGGAGAGTGGGTTCAGGACCCCCATGGGCTGTGATTTGACTTGGGGCCAGACGTGCCTGTGGTCTGCTCTGTGCAGGACCCACCTAGTGCTTCCAGTCTTTCAGTCTTTGGCTCGCACTCTGGTCCCTGGTCTCCATGTGGTAGATCAGATACAGTTCAGGATAGGTGCCGTCATCGTGGAACTCCTCAAAAAGATGACTTTTTTTTCCCTAGCTATCAAGGCCTTTTTTTCCTTTTTTTTATTTTTTAACCACTTTTTATTTAAAACACATTTCATACAGTATATTTTTTTTATCATGATTGCCACTCTGAGTCCTCTCAGATTCTTCCTCTCCTCCTTACCCACCCAACTCTATTTTATTTTTCAATTTCTCTCTTTAAAAGAAAGACAAAAACAAAATAACAACAATAAAATAGGAAACACAAATAGAAAATAGGCTCACTTAAACACAAAAGTGAAAATCAAGTAAACAAAAGACCAATGGGACAAAAAATATTAAAGAAAACAAAATGAGACAAAAAGTCCTACAAAAAATACTATTGAGTATGTTTTTTGTGGGCCAACTACTTCTACACATGGGGCCAGCCTTGAGGTATGTTAATATAGTCATTGAGACACCATTGTATAAAACAGATCTTTCCCTTGCCAATAGGTATTGATTGCAAATAGCTTCTTGTCCAGATCCCTCTTTTAGAGTTCAGACCTGTCTGGCTTGCACCAATGAAAAGCCTTGTATGTGTTGTCACAGCTTCTGTGAGTTCATATGTGTGTCAGTCCTATTACATATGAAAGTGTTTCCTTGGAGTCATTTATCACATCTGGGTCTTAAAATATTTCTTCCTCCTCTTTTGCATAGAGCCATGAGGGGAGGATTTCATGAGACATATTATTTATGACTAGTGCTTCCAAAAATCCTTCTCTCTGCACATTGTCCAGTTGTGGATCTTTATGTTTCTAGTTCCTTAAA